>NW_021703765.1:57345386-57379103 GCF_005190385.1 Monodon monoceros | reverse complement strand
CTCTTTTTTTTTTTTTTTTGCGGTACGCAGGCCTCTCACTGTTGTGGCCTCTCCCGTTGCGGAGCACAGGCTCCGACGCGCAGGCTCAGCGGCCATGGCGCACGGGCCCAGCCGCTCCGCGGCATGTGGGATCTTCCCAGACCGGGGCACGAACCCATGTCCCCTGCATCGGCAGGCGGACTCTCAACCACTGCGCCACCAGGGAAGCCCTGGACCACAAACTCTTAAAATGGAAATAAGCTGACGGAAAGTAAACGGTTTCTTAAAAAAAAAAAAAAAAAAAGAATACTAGATCTGGATATAATTTATAGAATTTGAAGTATCAGCTTACAGGATTTTCAAGTTAGAGTACATCATGTGATTGCCTCATTTCATTAAGCAATGTAAATAAGTAAAAAGAATAAAAAGGAGCATCGTGTGAGAAGTTAGGGTTTCCCAGGAAAAGCCAGTTCTCTATGGTTTGGGAAAGTATAGCACTAAGAACTGCTGGATTTTGAAACCAGAGCACAAGTTCTCCTAGTCTCACACCCAGCATGCTAGGTTCATCTTGCTAAATGTTTTCCAATTAAGACCATTGATAGTGCCTCTAACAAATAACTTATCTTTAATTTTGTCACAGAAGGACGTAAGTAAAAACAGAGCCAATTCCTAGAAAAGCTCTAACTAATTTGATAAAATGTGAGTACCTGCATCACTCTATTTCAGAGATTCTGTGGAAAGAAGTCATTTATCAAATTTCATGACCATCAAGAAACAGGCCATCATCTTTCCTCTGCATACACGAGTATCACTTGCTGGTCTTCATGAACTCATATGTAGATTCCTCTGTGGGCACATTAAAAATACATTTGATATTTGAATTAAAAAAATTATCGGGCTTCCCTGGTGGCGCAGTGGTTGGGGGTCTGCCTGCCGATGCGGGGGACGCGGGTTCGTGTCCAGGTCCGGGAGGATCCCACATGCCGCGGAGTGGATGGGCCCGTGGGCCATGGCCGCTGGGCCTGCGCGTCCGGAGCCTGTGCTCCGCAGCGGGAGAGGCCGCATCGGTGAGAGGCCCGCGTACCGCAAAAAAAAAAAAAAAAAAAATTATCAAACCCATATATAGATCACGTTTATCAGCATGTGGGATGAGAGTTAGCCTTTATGTAGACGTTTTACAATATACAAAGCATGGATATTTGCAAATGTATCTGGTCGTTACTAATTTCTGTGCCAAAGTGGTGTGAAAACGTTTTAAATGACTAGAATATTCAGTGCAGAGTTCAGTTAAAAATTGCAGAGCTATATGAAGAGATTTGGAAGAGCTACATAAGGATTAAGTCCCTCATCCCGAATGTAGCCATGGAACTGAATTCGGAATGAACCCAGGCTGCTAGACTGCATCACTGGTCCACCCACTCAGATCTGGAAAGCTGTTTTCCTTGAGGACACTGCTAAGGAGAAAAGAGGAAATTGTCTCTATATGTGTTTCTGAGATGACTTCAAGGGGTTTTTAGTGGTCAAAAAATTTCCAGCGTGCGGGTTTTGTTTTTTTTTTGTTTTTTTGTCTCATTTGAAAGTGTGGTTTTCAACTAGCTTGGTGCTGTCACTACAGTCATTTTACCTGACCTCTTTTTTTCAACAGGCGTAAGGCAAGGCTGAGTTCATACTTTCATGAAAGCCACTCTGCCATCTAAGCAGAACGAACGCTGTTAGAAGAGCACAAATTATAATTAAACAAAAAATCCAGCAGCCAGCAGTTTCTTTTGACCACAGCGGTTTTTTCCTCCTGCTCATTCTGCTGAAACAGCAGCGCTGCTGTACACTGCAAGTCTCTACTTTCTGCTCGAACTTGCTGTTCCTCTGATGAGAATTGTGCGTGTGAGGACGTTTTGTTTTGGGTGTGCTAAGGGTTGCACATGCAGCTGGATTTCAAGTTTCTAAAGACGTGGGTCTCTCCCTCATTTCCATATCTTCTCTATAGGATCCAACCTGGGGCTGTCATAGGTGCTGGATTATTGTCTGTTAAGTGAATGTGAGATTGAATAAATGAGTGACTGAGCAGATATTTCCAGTCACCTGTTTTGTAAACTAAACAGTACAAGCTGGATGGGATCTGTTTCAATTACAGAGCAGGATCTGTGCAATGCAGAAATAAAAAGATGAGAACAAGACTCCAACAAGATGAGGCAGGAGCTGGAGTTCACCAATTCCTTAGTGATGTTGGTTTAGATCTGCGTAGATGTGTGTCATAGGGTATGTACGTGTGTGTATGTACAGATAGTATGTGTTATGTATGTAATTATACACACATTCATGTAATTATTTCTATAGTTCTATGTGTTGTGTATTATGTATACATGTAGGACATATATAAGCATACATGTATTATGTATGTGTGTATGTATGTGTAGATGTGTACACATATGTATACGTATATATATATATATTTCAAAGAATTTGCAGCAGAGTTCCTCTTGACAACTATCTTTGCTTAGAAAAATACCTTGATTATCCACTTGTGGGTGGAAAGGAAGTAAAGTCATAGCTAAACAAATCTGAATCTAAACATCTAGAGGAATCTGGGCGTCAAGAGAGTAGAAGGGAAAGAGGTTGAAGAGGGAGGTAGGATTCTGCAATGCTTTGCTTGGGAGAGTCGTCTGGGGGGAAAGCAAAGAGGCTGAATTCCAGGTCTGGGTTGGTCCAAAGCAGAAAAAAGATGCCGACAGTGGAACTGGGCCCCAAGAGAGATGTGAGCTCAGCCAGAGCAGGATTTTGTAACTGAAAGTAAATACCAGTCTATAAAATCTCAAGAATTAATAAGTAAATCTGGGGCAATCATTAGACCTCTCACTGACTCGGGAAGAAGGCTCAAACAAATTTTCATTAAATCTTAGAAGCCGCTGGCACTTCAACTTATGTCTCTGGGTTCCTTAAATCCAGCGTAGGGTGGGGATTGAGAAACCCTCTCTTCATGCCAACAAATCAGCTCATGTGGGCTCTTCCTAAGGCCCAGAGTGACAAAGAAGACAAAAGCAAGAAGATAAACAAATAAACTAAGCCCACAGCCTCTTCCAGGGGTTGTTAACAATAGATTTTGAAGACCTACTAAGCAGCTCCAGTCCTGACCTGGTGCTGAACCTGAGCCCTCCACATGGAACGTCCCTGACTCATACCTGTGCCCAGAGGCCTCACCTGAGCAGTGAGGTGAGCATGGGGTTCCGGGGGCAACCTGGGACAATACAGTAGCTTAGTCAAAATGGTCACAGCCTTGTGGTGGAGTCTTTTCACCTTTCCCCCCAGGGCTCTATTAGTTCATATATTAAAACAGCAAGGTGATTTTATACTTGTAGACAGAGATGGTCACTGTTCCTGTTCGACAAATGAGAGGGCTGAGGCTTCAGCTTGCTCAGCACCAGCAGAGCAGGATTCTGGGTGAGGAATTATGATTCCTTGGGGTGGGCTTGCTTCACTGGATACCATTGTCCTTCTCTACAAAGGGTGTATTGTGAAATGTTTACAAAAGCACTTTTAGGAAGAGTTCAATGTCTATTTCTATCTTGGTGAGAATGTGGGTGAATGTATATGAGCGGTAGAGTCCCCTGGCAGAGGGAGAAGGGAATTTACACTCGCTGTGTTCCTACCAGAGCCCAGGACTAGGTTCCTTACCTACATCACCTGCGCTTTCTGAGAGATAAAGCAGCAGCAACGGACTTCCTGGGGTGATGTAATGTTCTATAACTTAATACGACGGCCACACAGGCTGTGCATTTGTCAAAAGGCAACAACTGGTCCATTTAAGATTTGGGCTTTTCATTCTTTCAAAATTTTACCTCAAAAGAAGTAGAACCATAAACAGATACTGAACTCTGGTCAATGATATAGATGCTAGAGTGTTTAGCTGTGAAATGTTCTTATGTCCAAAGCTTACTTTGGTGTTTTTTTTTAATTAAAAAAATTGAACTATAGTTGATGTACAATATTATATGTTACAGATGTACAACAGAGTGATTCACAGTTTTAAAGATTATACTCCATTTATAGTTATTATAGAATATTGGCTATATTCCCTGTGTTGTACAATATATGCTTGTAGCTTATTTTATACATAATAGTTTGTACCTCTTAATCCCCTACCCCTGTACTGCCCCTCCCCGCTTCCCGTTCCTCACTGGTAATCACTAATTAATTTGTTTTCTATATCTGTGGGCATGCTTCTTTTTTCTTATATTCACTAGTTTTTTGTATTTTCTTTAGATTCCACATATAAGTGATATACAGTATTTGTCTTTTTCTGACTTATTTCACTTAATATAATACCCTCCAAGTCTATCCATGTTGCTGCAAATGGCAAAATTTCATTGTTTTTTATGGCTGAGTAGTATTCCATTGTATATACCTACATATATATATACGTATACCACATCTTTATCCATTCATCTGTTAATGGACACTTAGTTGCTTCCATACCTTCGCAATTGTAAATAATGCTACTATGGACATTGTGGTATACGTATCTTTTCAAATTAGTGTTTTGGTTTCTTTTGGATATATACCCAGGAGTGGAATTGCTGGGTCATAGGGTAGTTCTATTTTTACTTTTTTGAGGAACCTCCATACTGTTTTCCACAGTGGCTGCACCAATTTACATCCCCACCAACAGGGTACGAGGGTTCCCTTTTCTCCACGTGCTTGCCAACATCTGTTGTGTTCTTTTTGGTGACGGCCATTCTGACAGGTGTGAGGTGACATCTCATTGTGGTTTTGAGTTGCATTTTGTTGATGAGTAGTGATGTTGAGTGTCTTTTCATGTATCTCTTTGGGAAAATGTCTATTCAGGTCATCTGCCCATTTCTTAATTGGGTTGTTTGCTTTTATGATGTTGAGTTGTATGAGTTGTTTACATATTTTGGATATTAACCCCTTATCAGCCATATCATTTGCAAATATTTTCTCCCATTCTGTAGGTTGTCTTTTCATTTTGTCAATGATTTCCTTTGCTGTGCAAAAGCTTTTAAGTTTGATTAGGTTGTTTGTTTATTTTTGCTTTTATTTCCTTTGCTTTAGGAGACAGATCCAAAAAAGTATTGCTGTGATTTATGTCAAAGAGTGTTCTGCCTATGTTTTCCTCTAGGAGTTTTATGGTTTCTGGTCTTACATTTAGGTTTTTAATACATTTTAAGTTTATTTTTGTATACAGTGTTACAGAATATTCTAATTTCATTCTTTCACATATAGCTTTCCAGTTTTCCCAGCACCACTTACTGAAGAGACTGTCTTTTATCTATTGTATATTCTTGCCTCCTTTGTCATAGATTAATGGACCATAAGTGCATGGGTTTATTTCTGGGCTCTCTATTCTGTCCCACTGATCTGTGTGTCTGTTTTTATGCCAATACCATACTGTTTTGTTTTGTCTTGTTTTTTTAAATATAAATTTATTTATTATTTATTTTTGGTTGCATTGGGTCTTCGTTGCTGCACGTGGGGGCTACTCTTCGCTGTGGTGCACGGGCTTCTCATTGTGCCAGCTTCTCTTGTTGTGGAGCACAGGCTCTAGGTGTGTGGGCTTCAGTAGTTGTGGTGTGCGGGCTTCAGTAGTTGTGGCACGTGGTCTTAGTAGTTGTGGCACATGGGCTTAGTTGCTCTGCAGCATGTGGGATCTTCCCAGACCAGGGCTTGAACCCATGTCCCCTGCATTGGCAGATGGATTCCTAACCACTGTTTTGATTACTGTAGCTTTGTAGTATAGTCTGAAATCAGGAAGTGTGATTCCTCCACCTCTGTTCTTCTTTCTTAAGGTTGTTGTGGCTGTTCGAGATCTTTTGTTTTCCATAGAAATTTTTGAATGATTTGTTCTAGTTCTGTGCAAAATGCCATTGGTATTTTGATAGGGATTGCATTGAATCTGTAGATTGCCTTGGATAGTATGGTCATTTTAACAATATTAATTCTTCCAATCCAAGAACATGGTATATCCTTCCATCTGTTTGTGTCATCTTTGATTTCTTTCATCAGTGCCTTGTAGTTTTCTGAATACAGGTCTTTTACCTCCTTAGGTAGGTTTATTCCTAAGTATTTTATTCTTTTTTTTTTTTTGGCTGCACCAAGTGGCTTGTGGGATCTTAGTTCCCTGACCAGGGGTCGAAGCCAGGTCCCTGGCAGTGAGAGCACCAAGTCCTAACCACTGGACTGCCAGGGGATTCCTGAGTATTTTATTCTTTTTGATGTGATGGTAAATGGGATTGTCTCCTTAATTTCTCTTTCTGATCTTTCATTGTTAGTATCTAGGAATGTAAGAGATTTTTGTGCTTTAATTTTGTATCCTACAACTTTACTGAATTCACTGATGAGCTCTAGTAGTTTTCTGGTAGCATCTTTAGGATTTCCTATGTATAGTATCATGTCGTCTGCAAACAGTGACAGTTTTACTTCTTCCTTTCAAATTTGGATTTATTTCTTTTTCTTATAATTGCTGTGGCTAGGACTTCCAAAACTATGTTGAATAAAAGTGGCGAGAGTGGCCATACTTGCCTTGTTCCTGATCTCAGAGGAAACACTTTCAGCTGTTCACCATTGAGTATGATGTTAGCTGTGGGCTTATCTTATGGCCTTATGGCCTTTCTTATGTTGAGGTAGGTTCCCTCTATGCCCACTTTCTGGAGAGTTTTTATCGTAAATGGGTGTTGAATTTTGTCAGAAGCTTTTTCTGCATCTATTGAGATGACATATGGTTTTTATTCTCCAATTTGTTAATGTGGTGCATCACACTGATTTGCAGATACTGAAAAATTCTTGCATCCCGGGGATAAATCCCACTTGATCATCGTGCATACTCCTTTTAATGTATTGTTGGATTGACTGGGTTTGATAATATTTTGTTGAGGATTTTTGCGTCTATGTTCATCAGTGATATTGGCCTGTAATTTTCTTTTTTGTGTGTGATATCTTTGTCTGGTTTTGGTGTCAAGGTGATGCTGGCCTCATAGAGTGAGTTTAGAATTGTTCCTTCCTCTGCAATTTTTTGAATAGTTTCAGAAGGATAGGTGTTAACTCTTCTCTAAGTGTTTGGCAGAATTCACCATGAAGCCATCTGGTTCTGGACTTTTGTTTGTTGGGAGTTTTTAAATTACTGATTCAGTGTCTGAAACTTACTTTGAAATGTATCTGAAAAATAAGATGGATTGGTGGGTAGACAGAGGGATTGTTAGATGGATACACATGTGATAAAGCAGGTAAAGCAAAATGTTAATAGTAGAATCTAGGAGATAGATACACGAGTGTTCATTGTAAAATTCCTTCAACTTTTCTGTATGGTTGAAAGTTTTCATAGTTAAATATTAGGGAAAAAAGTGGTACTCACAGCTAGTATCAATCTGGCAGCTATGGAAAGCCATGAAATCTGAGTGCTCTGAAATAAAACATTCCAGTCAGGCCAGTTTTGTAGCCATGTAGGTAAAAGGTCCTTCTTGAAAGGAGAGAAGAACAATGCTGCTTCTAGTTGAAACTGCATTTCTAATATGCAGTGCTCTCCCCCTTGAACTTGTGTCATGTTCTTTCCTAAGACACAGGGTACCATCCTCATCTTCACAGTACCTGCATCTGCAGGAAGCATCTTCTTCTCTGTCTTGGGAGACACCACGCTCTCCTGGATTTTCTCCCATCTCTCTGGTGGCCCTTCTCAAGCTCCATTACTGACTCCTTCTCCTGTGCCTACTTCATAATGTAGAGGTTTCTTTGGGCTGGGTTCTGGGCCTTCCTGTCTTTTCCGTGCCCTCTTCCTCCCAAGGTGTTCTCCACGGTTTTCCTGGATTTTAGCACCATCTCTAGGATGACATCTCCCAAAGTCATAGCTCCGGCCTAAGCATCCTTTCAACAATGGACTCTTATGTCCAGATACTTCTTTAACACCCACTGGGCCATCTCTCAGAGTCCCATCCCTGTAAGTCTGAATGTGAACTCCTTGCACACCCCTTCACACTCTGTTCAGCCACCACCAGGGTTTCTCTTTCCGTCACCTCCCCACCACCGCCCTACCATGGCCATCATCTGTCCTGGATCACCAGGCGCCTCCCAGCCTGTCTCCCATGGAGACTCACCCCACTCTAGTCTAATTCAAGCTGCCAATGCATCTTTTAAAAACATAAATCTGATCATATCTCTTCTCCACTCAAAACTCATCAATGGCTTGTCTCTGTGGTTAGGACAAAATACAACATTCTTAATATGGACCACAAGGCCCCCGGGATGGGGCCCCTGCCTGCCGCCTACCTTTTCTGCCTCTACTGGGGTCACATGAGTCTCTGTTCCTCCAACAAGAGAAGCATCTTCTTACCCCAGGGCCTGTGTATGAGGCATCCCTCCGGGAATGTTTCCAACCATCCTTCCTGGTAAATACCTACTCATTGTTTAGGTCTGAGCTTAAATAAGGTTTTTTGAGAAAAACTTCCTGACACACCCCTCCCGCCATCTAAACTATGTCTCACTGTTACTGTCTCTCATAAAGCCCGTACTTTCGTCTTACAGTAGAATTAGTGATGATAGGTGTCTACCTCTCCCGCTAGACTTCAGACTCTGTGTGGGCCTGCTGTGGAGGGGGGTCTGCTGTGATCCACCCCGTGTCCAGGGATGCGGCCCTTGACAGGAGTCCCCAGCGCGCAGGAGGGGGTCAGTTTATGCACTTACTTGTTGAGTAACGTTCGACTATGCCTCAGGGAGATGCAGTTTGAAAGGTGAGGGACAAAGTCACAAATCAACATGGCATCTGGGCTCAGCATCATTAGGACCCGTGTAGCCTACTGCACAGCCCTTACCACCTCGGGTGTGAGCACAGCAGGCACGTGTAGCCCGTTCTCAGTCATTCCTGTCCCTCCCCTCACCCCTCACTCCCGCTTACATGCAGATGGAGAAAAAGCAAGAAAGAGCAGCCGATACTTAAAACACCTGCTGGGAAGACTCCCTCCCCCTCATCTGCACCCAGGGAGCTTTGGGGCACAGTCTGCGAAAAGCTTACAGAAACGAAAGGCAAAGGGCCTGAACTCAGAATCACATGGTCGGTCCTCCCCTGGTTCTGCGGCCCATGCGATTAGGACCTTACGTGCATGATTTTATGGCTTAGAATCTTCATGTGCCCTGCCTATGCTGCACAGCTTTTAGGAGGACAAGATGAGCTAATGTAAGTGAAAGTGCTTCTTATACCATAAACCTACGACCACCACATAGAAGTAGGTTACGTGCAGCTTGAAGAATAGTGAAATGTTATACTGATTTTGCTGTTTTTAACAATGAAAGATGCTAATACCAGTTGTCTCAATAATTACATTACCATGAGAATAATGGACAACTTGATATTCTTCCCACTTTAAGAAGGATGTTTAATTATAGATAGGAACACGGTAGAAATGACCTAAATTTAGAAATATTACTTCCTAAAGCAGCAATTCATGACTAAGATTACCCTACATAGCACTTAAATTGTGTGAGCATTCAACTGACCTATAAGTAATAACTTTCCAGTTTATGCCATACTAAAATGTTTTTCCTCATAGTTACATACTACTTTTATAACAAAAACAACTTTATTTTCCTGTTTGTAAAAGTAATGTGTATTCATAAAAGTTCAAAGGATATACAAATATAATAAGTAGCAAGAGAAAATTATTCATCAATATCTTCTCTTTACCAACATCAAAAAAATATTGTAAAAATAAGTAAGACTCGCAGGTGATTATAAATATGTCTTATAACAGGCATCACTGGATGAGAATTTTAAAATCTCTAATACATGGGATTATTTCAAAAGACGGTTTCCACATTGCAAAAGCATACATTTTTGTTTATCAGACATCTCTAACTTATCAGCCATTAGTTCTTTTGGCCCATGTGTATTTGAGAAGATCATTCTTTTCAATTGAAAAAGAAGAACTAAAATACCCACCAGATGTTTCAATAACTTTACAATATGTAGAACAACTAAGAGATATAGAAATCGTTAGCAAAGGGAAATGACACAAGGACCCACAGTATTTCTTAAATGTTACACGGAAGGGGCATGAAATAAAGATTCATGGCACACATGCTAGTTTTGCAGATTGTTAATAAATACAGGCATCATGGTACATCTGTATTGCCACAGGAAATAGCCAAGAGATTACTAATTTTAAAGGCCAGGCTGTCAGCAAGAATGAAGCTGAAATCCAGGGATGTTCCAAGAAAAGGGAGAAACATGCCTGGAGCACTGAGAAAACTTTCAGGCTGAATTCATGTGAATTACTGGACAACCCTGGGTTTCTAAATTCTTTGGCATCTTACGTGTAAGATTAAGAAAGGGCTACTCCTGTTCTATATCTCCACCTAGTGGACAATGGCATCCATGCTCTGGTGCATTGGCTTCAGAGGGAGGCTTGCTCGCCCCAGTTAGGTAAGGAGCTGATGAACATTGTCTGGGACACAGAAGATGAATTACCCTTTGAGTTTTAGTTTGGGTTTGGACTTTAAAACGTCTGCTTAATGAAGCAAATCTGGTATTTCATCATCTTTTATTAGCCTGTTGGAAAAAATAAGCATTTATAAGCAGCATCTCTTCCTCTTTTCAAGAATTAAAAATACATAAGGGTGTTAATATTTCCACTGAGTTGCCATTAATAATTAATTTAAAAAATCTCTCTTTTTGTCCTCCTCCCCCCAGCTCTTCCTGCCTACTTCACAAGTCTTTGATACCAGCTTCAACGACTTGACCGTTTGTTCTAAAGCAAAAAACAATTCAGGTCCCCTTGCAGTGTAATTCAAACTGTGGTAGCAACACATGAGTGGATCCTGACATCAGTATAGGGGGTCGTGTCCAGGATTAAAAAATAAAATATCTATTTTTCATTTTTTGAGGAGTCTACACACTGCTTTCCACTGCACGATCCCACTTACATGAGAAGTAATCCAAAATAGACTCCAGAAGCAGGAGGGGAGTGGTGGTTGCCATGGGCTGGGGGGTGGGGTGAGAAGTGGGGGTCAAGTTTCAGTTACACGAGATAAGTTCTGGAGAACTGAACAACATTGGCTCTGTAACTAACAACACCGTATTATGCACTTAGCATTTTTTAAAATTAATTAATTTATTGTTGGCTGCATTGGGTCTTCGTTGCTCTGTGCAGGCTTTCTCTAGTTGCAGTGAGCGGGGGCTACTCTTCCTTGCGGTGTGCGGGCTTCTCATTGCGGTGGCTTCTCTTGTTGTGGAGCACGGGCTCTAGGCGTGTGGACTTCAGTAGTTGTGGCACGTGGGTTCAGTAGTTGTGACTCATGGGCTTAGATGCTCTGCAGCATGTGGGATCTTTCCGGACCAGGGCTCGAGCCCATGTCCCCTGCATTGGCAGGTGGATTCTTAACTACTGCACCACCAGGGAAGCCCTGCACTTAGCATTTTAAGAGGGTAGATCTCATGTTTTTACCACAAAAAAAAAAGGATCATTGAGGAAGACTATGAAGAAAAAGGAAGGAAGGGAGGGAGGGAGGGAGGGAGGAAGGGAAGAAAGACTAGACTGGAATCTAAAATGTCAGTGAGCTTCTCACACACATAGTGTTATTCTGTGAAACTTCTGTTACGTGTGTGTGTGTGTGTGTGTGTGTGTGTGTGTGTGTGTGTTGTGTGTACTGAGGTGTGAGATAAAGGGCTTTTCATCCTGGGGGGTAAGTTCAAAAAAGTTTAAAAGGCTCTGCTCTATTGTTCTAAAAAAAATCAAACTACAGCTAAAATCTCTGTTGTATTTCAAATGAATTAGGGTTCCTTGTATGTAAATATGCTTCTCTGTTTCTGAAAAAGGTGGTTTAAGATGCCTTGAGGCAGGAAATAGGATGGCATCAGAGGCAAAGAAGTGGAACTGTTGGCCCAGTCTATTCTTCTTTTTCTTTAATAATTTTTTTTAAAATTATTTAATTTATTTATTTTTGGCTGCATTGGGTCTTCATTGCTGCGCGCAGGCTTTCTCTAGCTGCGGCGAGTGGGGGCTACTCTTCGTGGTGGTGCGTGGGCTTCTCATTGCAGTGGCTTCTCTTGTTGCAGAGCACAGGCTCTAGGCTCGTGGGCTTCAGCAGTTGTAGCACGTGGGCTCAGTGGTTGTGGCGCACGGGCTTAGTCGCTCCGCAGCATGTGGGATCTTCCTGGACCAGGGCTCAAACCCATGTCCCCTGCATTGGCAGGCAGATCCTTAACCACTGCGCCACCAGGGAAGCCCCGGCCCAGTCTATTCTTTGCCTTCGACATGAGGATAACGTCGGACAGATCTGGAAGCCTCCTGTGATGGGGCACAACCTTTGGAGCAGGACAATCTTGGTTTTGAATTCCGATGCAGACACTTCTCACTGTATGTCAGCCTCTCTGGTCTCAGCGTCCTAATCTGAACATGAAGCCGTTCATTATTACTGTGTGGAGCTGTCATGAGAAACACGTGGATGATACAGACGGTGCGCCCATCACATGCAAGGAGCCAGAGTTGCACTGACATCACTTCATATAGTTCTTGTCTTCCTTATCACCCTCGATTTCTATAGCTTAAAATTGCAAATATCCCTAAAAGAATTTAAAACTTGAATCCCAATAACGATTGCTTCTTCAGGGCAGTCCAGTGAGAGCCTGAACTCTGCATTCTCTGATTCTGTTTATGACTGCGTTTATTATAAATCTCAGTGAAAGTGTTTTCCTTGTTTCTGCAGTGCCTTCTTTATTTTACAAATAGCAGGGGTTTCTTGTGGGTTTTCTTCTTAAAGTGGGATACCATCGTGGGGGTGGTGACCACCCAAATGGAACCACGGCGTTTCCTGTGAGCAAAGCAGGCCTAGGGAGAAGATAAGGACCCAGCTCCATTTGTTTCAAATTGAGGGGTAATTGAAATATAACATCACATTAGTTTCAGGTGTGCACCATGGTGATTCCATAGTTGTAAATATTGTGAAACGATGGCCACAGTAAGTCTAGTTAACATCCATCACCATAGGTAGTTACACAATTTTTTTCTTGTGATGAGAACTTTTAAGATCTACTCTCTCGGTAACTTTCAAATATACAGCACAGTATTGTTAGCTGTGGTCACCATGCTGTACTTTCCATCCTCAGGACTCATTTACGTTATAACTGGAAGTCTGCGCCTTCGACGCCCTTCTCCCATTTTGCCTACCCACCCTGCCTCTGGGCACCACTAGGCCTCTCTCTGAATCTGTGCATCCAGCCACATTTTACATCCCCTCCCTTCACCCGGGGTCTCTCTTCAACCCCTCTGCTCCCTCCTCTTTGCTCCTCCAACCCGCTCAGCCTCACCCCAGGGGAACCTGAACGGACAAACTGTTGCTAAAAATAGTACCTGTCTTGCCTCCTGAGGTGGGGGTGGGGGTCCTGATGAGGAAGTGAGAAAAGAAGGAGAAAGCTGTAAGAACAGTGGGGTCACACCAGTGTCCAGTGTTGTTTTCATGTTCTGAATCCATCTCAGAAATGTTAGCAATGCAGTAAGGTCTGCTAACCTGGGCTCCCTGGGTCTGCCACTTACCAGCGTGGTGACCTTGGCAAACCACGTGAAGCCTTAGAGTTTCATCATCTCTAAATTGTGGAAGGTAGTACCTCCCATTCACAGGGAGCTTTAAGAGTTAAACATGTAATGCAGGTAGACATGTCAAAACAGATCCCAGCCACAGTAAGTGGTTACTATGGACTGAATGTTTATGTCCCCCCCAAAATTCACAAACTGAAGCATAATCCCTGGTGTGATGGTATTTGGAGGTGGGGCCTTTGGTAGGTGACTATGTCATGAGGGTGGGGCCCCCATGAATGGGATTAGTGCCCTAATAAGAAGAGACACAGATCTCTCTCTCTCTCTCTCTCCCCCCCATGTGGGGACACAAGAAGAAGACGGCCATCTGCAAACCAGGAAGAGGACCCTCACCAGACACAGATCTGCCAGCACCCTGCTCTTGGAATTCTAGCCTCCAGATCTGTGAGAATAAATGTTTGTTGTTTAAACCACCAGTCTTCAACAACCCCCAGTGATACTTTTGTTATAACATTTGGAACAGACTAAGACAATGACCAATAAAGACAATGGTTGTTATTATGTTATCTCCCCAGATTTTGTGTCTTCAAAGGACCATAAAGGCGGTCCCTAAAAAGTTAAGAAGTTAATGTTTTCCTTAAGTTAAAGTTTCATACCCTATAAAACCTGTGCCTTGTGGGAAAATGGGAGAAAAGCAAGAAATTTGGGGCAGAGAAGACTTCTTGATACTCTCAAATCATATCATGTAAGCAACTACCTGGGCATGATACTGCTCTGTATCAGAGCTGTGAATTTCAGCATTTGCTTGAAATTCGGCGACGGAGTGGCCAATGTAGTGAATGACTCCAGGAACGGTCCATTATTGTTTTAAGTTAACAACCTTTTCAAGCCACAGAGACTGCTCATTACTTTACAACTCTCACTACAATATGACCTGCTCATCCCCCGGTAATTGCCTGCCCCCTTAGCTTGTGTCCTGCAGTCAGAGTTGTAGAAGCAGGCGGAAGTTAGGTACAAAAAGGGCCTTGGTGGGGAGGATACGTGAAGAGAATGCAAGGAGGAAGGGGAGGACCGCTGTCCTCTCATTGCTTGTTCTTGAAGTGGGTCTTGTCTACACATAGTGCGTGATGGTCTCAGGGGTGCACAGCTGAACATTTTAAACTTGCCTAGTTGCTGACTGTCAGCTCTCAAAAGAACATCAGAAGAAGCCGCTGAGTAAGCAAAGCTGTTTTTAGACTTACTGCCAAAAGGGAGACCACCATTTTGACAATTTTAGTTGTGTGTCAGAAGGAAAAGTTCAAGGAGGAACATCTATAGGGGTTTGAGGTCTGGGCTCAAGGGGTTGAAGGTGGGTCTTTCAAGGCAGAGACTGGATCAGGTTGGGTACAGTTTGTGATGTGATGGTTCAGGACTGGAGGTGAGGGTCTGGGGGGCTGAGCTGCTGTCTGAGGACAGTTTGCTCAGGTAAGCAAACTGTTCACCTGAATAAAGGCATTTGTAGGAATTTTCTGAAGCAAACAGTACTTTATTGGTGTACAGCCTTATCTTCTTGGGCAAGAACTTCCTGGAATGAAGAGTTGTATAATGTTGACACAGACAGACTCCAGTTCTCATAATTATGTGTTTTTGAAAATACGTAACTAGTACCTCAGATCATTAATCTTGGAAATGACAGTGTTTAGGACAACAGAGAAGTAAATTAAATTTAAAGTGAAAAGCTGACTTGATTCAAAGAAAAACAATTAATAGTATAGGAGGTACTCAACACTGACAAAATTGTGACTACAGTGTATGAAAGACTGGGGTGTGAAACTCTGTTTAACACTGTGAGACTCTCCTGGTGGAGTCTCTTCTGGAGGACAGTCCTCCTGTGGGGCCGGTGTGTGACCCACAGATGAATCATCACAGAGAGCCGGGGCAGGAGAGCCTGTCACCTGGGCTAGGAGGGGTCCAGGCACCCCACCACCCTGGGCATCCCCGCACCTCTGGTTTAGTGTCATCTTTGTTGTGCAGATGAGCTGACAACTAGAAAAGTCCCCTGGCTGGAAACTCTGACTTGGTGGTGTGTCTACCTGGGACCCGAGCTTTCACATAGGATGTAGCAGCTGCCGTTGGCGCTCCTATGCAAGGCAGGTGGGTTCCCCGGTGGTGGCACCTGCCGCTGCGGTCACCAGGCCCTCATGGCCCCAGATGCTAACAGAACAGTGTGGCAAAGAGGAGCCGAGACTCAATGAAGTGCAAACCAAACAGAATGACCCAGTGATGAATATTTTGGACAAACTGAAAGGGGCAGAGGGAGAAGGCAAGGCAGCTTCTGGATTTCCAGGAGCCCCTTCCCAGGAGGGGTTGGTTGAGGGAAGGAGGACACATCCCCCTTGATTCAGGCCCAGGTTAGCTTGAATTCCAGGAGAGGAGCCTTTGGGGCCTTTCTCAGGTAGAAAGCCCAGAGACCAGGGCAGAATCCTGTAGGTCTGCTGTCCCCAGGTGGCTGGTGAGACAATAGAAGTCTTGGTGCTGGGATGAGCCAGCAGGGGAAGGGAGGCAGGTCCTATAGTTGCTGAGAATCTCACTCCTAGGCTCATCAGTGAGGCTGACCTGATCTTCCTGGGACTAAATCTGAGGAGCTTTCCCAGCGTTCTACCCAACCAGATGGGGTGGGGCTCACCCCAGAGCAAATCCACGGGAACACGGAAAGGAGCCATTCTAAGAGTAACCCATCACCGTCCCTCAGAGACAAGGACCAAACACTGCCAGTCTTCTACACAAGGTTTCTCAGGCAGCTGCCGTTTTGCCTGCGGCTCTGTCACCCGTCAGCTTCCCTGACCTGTCAGCTCTGCATGGTGGTTAGAGCTGGGTTTAGTATCCCCAGGCCCCTGGGCATCTCCACCATCAGCAGGTGACCTAAAGAATTTAATGACCGTTCAAAAAATAAAACAAAGCATAGAGCAGACCGGGACCTCACCAATGTCAAGGAAACACCCAAACAGTGAAGTGGAAGATTAACTGTCCAAGACATTGACATGAGAACATTTACGATTATTCTTTACGAAACAACTACAAAAGGAAAATGTCAGTCAACTTTCCAGCAAGCTGAGATCCCGGGATGCCTGAAAGGAGGACAGGAAGGACCTCTCCAGTTTCAGCAACCACTAGGTGTTACTTTTTTTCCTGTTTTTTTCCTGTTTTAGTAATATGAGTTGAAAGATGAAATATCATTAGCCTGTGGGGAGAACCCCAACCACAGAAATCTAAAACATATAGTATGTAAATGCTTTTTTTCCCTTTCTTAAATTTTGGATGCTGGTGCTAAACTTCCAAGTGTCATGATGTTAAAAAGAAATTTTATGCCTTTTAAATTTATTTCTGGGATGAGGGGAGGGTAATATTTTTGCTTTCTTATGGGACTCTCTTTAAAATGTGCATATGAAGTTCCTCAAAAATAAAATTTTTACTCTCAAAATGAAAAAAAAATTGTTCCTCCACCCAATACTCAAGTCCCTCAGACAAGGTGCTCACCCTGCCTGGCCTGAGGTGGCCTTGGGGCCAAGCCTGTGGTGTGTGGCTGAGACAAGCCACACGAGTGTGCAGAAAGTTTGCCACATGGTCAGTACTTAATGCACATCAGTTGTTAGCTCTTGTTTTCTGTAAACCTGAGGGGACTTTTGTTGTAAGATTCCTGCCTCCCATTGTCTGGGGGAAGAGGAAGGTCGGCTGGAGTGACGGTGACAGTGGAAGAGGCACATGAGCAGAGCTCTGTGGCCTTTCAGAAAAGAATCGTAAGCCACCCATGTCACCTATAGTCCCTGTCCAACCCCCTACCCCCAAACTCAAACCCAACAAAAACACACTCTAGGAACTGAAGGCAAGAGGAGCAGAGGGAGTCCTAAAAGATACTGAGGGGAAGATGATGAAAAGCCGACGTTGTAACCCTGAGTCTGCAGGGAAAGTGTCCATCTGATGGCTTATTTGAACCACTGCTGTTTGAAGGATGACAAATCACCAGAAAGAGCAGAAAAACAGGGCAAACAAAGGAGGGTGAGAAAAGTCATGCAGAAGGGGCAAGGAGAGGTGTGTGCAAATGAAGTGATATTCCATGAAAAGGTACAGATTTTAAAAAGGTATGTAGGTACATACCACTACAGTTTTGTGAAACACGTTCCCATTGATAATAAGTAGAAGAGAATTTGGTATAATTAGAAGATATTCAGTAAAGTTTTAAAGATACTTAAATTCAATATAAAAAGTATACAAAGCACTGCAAAATAACTCAAAATTATTTTAAAATTGCTTTAGCTGATTTAGCATTGTTTTAGTTCATTCCTGGGCTATCATTTTTTTTTTAATTTATGTATTTTATCCATTTATTTTTGGCTGCGTTGTGTTCATTGCTGTGAGCGGGCTTTCTCTAGTTGCGGCGAGCGGGGGCTACTCTTCGTTGTGGTGTGAAGGCTTCTCACTGTGGTGGCTTCTCTTGTTGTGGAGAATGGGCTCCAGGCACATGGGCCTCAGCAGCTGCAGCACGTGGGCTCAGCAGTTGTGGCTCATGGGCTCCAGAGCACAGGCTCAGTAGTTGTGGCACACGGGCTTAGTTGCTCTGTGGCATGTGAGATCTTCCCAGACCAGGGCTCAAACCCGTGTCCCCTGCAATGGCAGGCGGATTCTCAACCACTGTGTCACCAGGGAAGCCCTGGGATATCACTTTTTTTTGTTTTTTTTTTTTCTGTACGCGGGCCTCTCACCGTTGTGGCCTCTCCCGTTGCGGAGCACAGGCTCCGGATGCGCAGGCTCAGCGGCCATGGCTCACGGGCCCAGCTGCTCCACGGCATGTGGGATCTTCCCGGATTGGGGCACGAACCCGTGTCCCCTGCATCGGCAGGCGGACTCTCAACCACTGCACCACCACGGAAGCCCATGGGCTATCACTTTTGATAGGTAAATGTTCCCTCATTTTGCTATTACCTATAAAGGCAATGACTGATGCATTTATAATCACAATTAGAACAAAAACTTGAGAACTCCTTGGGTGGGGTAGGATGCTGGGAATGCCAAATTGGATGTCACAGGGACTTCTCCGAGGGTCTGCATTTAAAAATAAATTCCCATCTGGCTCCCCGCAGTGTAGACCTCCTGTGTGGCCCTGTGATACCCTACACTTCTCCAATGTGGCACTAAGCCCACTGTATTACAAGTTCCTTTTGATTTTTCTCTCTTCCCCTTGGACTGCAAACTGAAAAGGTAGATGATAAATACCTGTTGAATTAATAACTCCAGCAAGCATTCATTGGGAGCAGGTGTGTGGCCGGCAGTGTTCTCGGCACTGGGAATACAGCAGGGAGGGTACCTGTGAGCAGAACCCTGGACTCAGAGAGGAAACAGATAACAAGGAAATAAATGTCTGCCGTATGTCAAATGGTGGTAAGTGCCATGGATAAACATAATGCAGGGGTGTAGGGGTCGGGGTGGCACGAAGGGGAGCAGAGGTAGGCCCTTTGGCATCTGTGGGTCAGGGGAGGACCAGGCAGAGGCAGCAGCAGTGCAAGGGCCCTGAGCCAGGTGGGCTTGGTGAGGCCAGTGAGTCCCAGAGCAGGTGGAGTGATGGGAATGGAAGCAGTGAGGAGGGGGGTCAGAGGTCAGATCAGAGAGGCAGGCTGGGTTGCAAATTGTGTGGGACCAGGCAGGTCCTTTCATTCGGAATGCACTGGGAGTCAGTGGGAGGTTCTGAGCAGAAAAGTGATAGGATCTGGCTTTTCATGATGAAAGGACCCCTCCGGCTGCTGGACTGAGAACCAGCCTGAGAAGGTAAACACTGAAGCATCTAGCGGGTGATGGAATCATCCTGCCAAGAGGTGATGGGACTGCAGTGGGAGGAACCGGTGGGTCAGACTGTGGATGGCCCGCCGGGCGCTCAGGCGCAGAAGGAGGCTGAGGGAGGATGTGCTGCCTTCTCTGTGGCTGTGGACGCAACCAGAAGTCTGGTTTTGGACATACTGAGTTTGAGTTTATTAGACATATCTTCCTTTTTCATGTTGAATTCTCTATCCAAGTTGGAGAGTAGGTGCTGTTTCTTTTTCAGTACTACCATCAAACAGGAACTGAGTGTATGTAACAGTCCAGCAGGAACTGAAACCAGGAAAGGGTTGGGGGGGCCGTGTGTGGGGTGTTTTTGTTTAAACATAGGGAGACACATGGACATCCCACCACCCCATTTTCCTCCAGCAATAAATCAACATTCGGTGGGTCCTCAGCAGTCAGCCCAGGGCTATCAGCCCTCGGAGCTGTGGGCTTTTGGACTGAGGTCACTCTGAAGGGAAGCTAGAATGATAAACTGTATGTGGGCCCTGCTAGGAGAGGCAGCCCTCCATGGGCCCTGAACATCCTGGCAAGCTCGTGCCGACGGCGCCTGATGGTTAGGCTGACCCTTCCCCAGACATTTAAGTAGGTCAGGGCTTGTTTGCTGCCTGATCATGTGCTGGGCACTTGACCCTGGTCCCTCTCCTGCACGTGCTGGTGTCATTTGGGACCATCACATGATCTCAGCGCTACGTGGGGGCAAAGGGAACTAATACAGAGAGCAGATGTTGTCTCCTGGGCTGTGAGTAGTAAAGTCCTTGGTCTCTGACCTCAGAGTCTTGTGTCTTCTGCCAGCATTCCCAAAAGAGGAACAGGACGTGTCAGAGTCTAAGTTGGGTAAAGTTTCAGACCCTTCACACTTGTGCACAGACCTCATCTCTCTCAGAGGGGTTGTCAGAAGCCCCGCACTGGGTGGATGGGTAGTGTGGGGGTCAAACACGAAAGGCCTCAGGGCAGATGCTCAGGCCCAGCCGGGAAGGACTGTAATTCCTCGTGGGGACCTTTCTTCTGAATGAAGGACTTGACGGGGCAAAATGAAGAAAACTGATCACATGGAGCTGACAGGCTTGGGCTGATGTTCAATTTGTTTATACTCCTTTCCTCACCTTGTAGTGTAAATGTGAGTCCTCACTACAGTCCCTTGGGATTGAGTAAAGGATGGGACAGGTGGAAAGATCATTTTCAGCATAAAGGTAGCAGGAAAAGGCTGCTGAAAACCAAGGCAATCCTAGTTCACTTTTCTCTCGGGATGGACAGGATGCCAGGCCACAAAAAATGCGAGACCTTTATTTTTACAAAGAAAATCCATTTGCACTTATTTTTAAGAAATTTAAGACCGGCTAGGCTGCTGGAGTGCTGAACCTTCCCCCATTGACTCAGAAGTCCTCCTCCCTCCTCTGTGGATCTGTTGCTCGGAGGCACCAGCCAGCAGACACCCACAACAGGTGCTGGGGGAGCACAGGGCCCTGGCAGAGGTACTGACTGTCTAAGGGAACACAGGAAGGGGCACCCTTTCAGTAGGTGTCAACCTTCCAAAAATGCACAGCACCAATTTAAAACTGCACTAAATTCCTGCAGAATTGCAACTCTAAGCTTTATACTATGTGCAGTGCAATCCCTCTTCCTCCTATCGGAGCTCATCTTTTTAAGTTGATCTCAATGGTAAAAACGGAAGGGAAGCATGATGGTGCTTCTGGAACTGTCAACACAAAGAGCACACGGATGAATCGATATCACGGCAACAGGTGTGAGGGAGGGAGGTGAAACGTCATTGCCCCACAGGGATTTCCTCAGTGGTTTAGCCAGGGTCCCCTGCTAACTTCCACAGCCCTTCCTGCTGGTCAAAATCTGTTCTTAGAGGGAGCAGCGGAGGGCCAGAATGGCGCATGTGACAAATGAAACATAAATAAGTCGATGGTGATCTAGGTACTCTGGGCTCGAGTTACTTCCCCCTAAGAAAGTAGGAAATACTTAAATCCAGTGCTTATCTTTATACCTCTGAACAATGCTGCCATCCCAAATAGATGAGAAAATGGAAACATGATGAAATTTGGAGATGCCAGCAGCCACTTTGACAAGAAGTAGGAAGCTCTGACTTCTACACAATGCGGTACTTTTGTTTTACACTGGGTGTCAGCTGAATGAAAAAAATGTCTTATTTTCTCCCATACACAACAGCCTTCCGCATTTCAACTTGCAAAAATTTTTATTTATCCCTTTTATTCACTGTTCCAGGTGTTTATATTGAAGGATAGGCATGATGTCCCAACCTGAAATCCAGATCACTGACAGCCAAATTAGGTTTTAATTCTTTCCATCCTCTTGCTATCATGTCATACAACAAAAAATATATTAATTGCAAGCAGTCTTTGATTCAGATCTCCTGCAGCAGAGCTGGTGAATCAACGGAAGTTTCCATGTCCCTTTTTATCCCAAACATCCCTAAAGTCCTCATTTGGGTTTTATGTTCTATCTTCTGCCACCCTGATGAACTTTTTAAAAGGTTTATTTTGATTTCTCCCTCTCTGGATCCACACACGATCTGAAGGGATTATATTTCCTTTCTAAATGTATCTCTTCTTCATATTCACAAGTTTCCTCTTAAAGATATATACCCTCTACTTATCATCTCACACTGGTCAGAATGGCCATCATTAAAAAGCCTACAAATAGCAAATTCTGGAGAGGGTGTGGAGCAAAGGGAATGCTCCTACACTGTTGGTGGGAATGGAAATTCACGCAGCCACTATGGAGAACAGTATGGAGGTTCCTTAAAAAACTAAAAACAGAGTTACTATATGATCCTGCCATCCCACTCCTGGACATATATCTGGAAAAGATGAAAACTCTAAATTGAAAAGATACATGCACCCCAATGTTCATAGCAGCACTATTTACAATAGTCAAGACATGGGAACAACCTAAATGCCCATCAACAGATGAATGGATAAAGATGTGGTGTATATCTATATATCTATATAGATATCTATATATATAGATACACACAAAATGGAATATTACTCAGCCATAGAAAAGAATGAAATAATGCCATTTGCAGCTACATGGATGGACCTAGGGCTTATCATACTAAGTGAAGTAAGTCAGACAAAGAAAAATATCATATGACATCACTTATATGTGGAATCTAAAAAAATGATACAAATGAACTTATTTACAAAACAGAAAGAGACTCACAGACATAGAAAAGAAACTTATGGTTACCAAAGTGGGAAGAGGGGAGAGGGATAAATTAGGAGTTTGGGACTCACATATACACACAACTATATATAAAATAGATAAACAACAAGATCTACTGTATAGCACAGGGAACTCTATTCAGTATCTTGTAATAAACCATAGTGGAAAAGAATATATATATATATATATATATATATATACACACACACACACACACATATATATATATATAACTGAATCACTTTGCTGTACACCTGAAACTAACGCAACATTGTAAATCAACTATACTATACTTCAATTTAAAAATAAGATATATACCCTCCACCTACACACTTGAGTCTTTTCTTCAGGTCCACTGTTAATGAGACGTGTCACGTCCCAACAGTGACTATGGTTTCCCTGCAGCTAATGCAGAGGAGCGCCAGCCCCAGGCAGGACCCCGCAGGAAAACTTCTCAAGGCTTCCTTCTAACGCAGCACAGTGTTTCCTTAGAGCATAGGACATTCCTGGAATGTGCTGATTCTGAGCCCAGACCTCCTATTCTTCCTCCCTCACTTGGTGTAGACGAAACCCTGCAGTGTGGACCCAGCAGCCCCTGCACAGCGTTTCCTGTCTAAGGGAATCTAGCCTCTCCCTCAAGTTCTTGGCCCCTGGGGCAATTGTGAAATTGGGTGTAATGATTAAACAAAAAGTTCTCCGTGTCTCCTCTGTTTTTGTCCACTCTGAATGCTTTAGAATGATTAAATACGATTAGAACTGTCAGCCATCTGCAAGAGAATGTAAACAACCCACCTACACTTTCTCTGCCTACAATTAAAAGACAAAGAGTTTGGAACCCTTGTGATTACTTTGCAGAAGAAAGACATTATGAGGACACAGTCTAAAACTTGACTCAGGCCAGGTAAGTAAGTGTCTCTGCTCATTTGGTGATGACTAAAACATTCTGCCAGCTGTTCAGTGTTAAGATTATTATATTGTGTAACCCAAAGAGGGCGGTGCTCATTCTTCCTGTTTTCTATTTCAGGACAAAATGGAAAGGTCATCTTGTTCTTATTCGTTTTTCCTTTACTCACCACAAAATGAAAATAGTGAGTAAAAGTTACATAAGCAAATAAATGAAATATATTCCGAGTCCCTTTAGTTCAACATTAGTAATTTGATACAGATGCTTCTATGGCAAAAGAAGACATTTGTTTCTTTGATTTACTTTTCTAACCCTGGATGGTTGCTTCTGTTTCTGAACATTTAAAACAGTGCCTCCAAAAAAACCTCCATGATACTTCCCAAAAGATAGAGAATAGGTAGGTTTCACTAAATGGTAGCTTATCCAACATTTGAATAAAGATAAAATTCGGCCCTAGTCGGGCTTCCCTGGTGGCACAGTGGTTGAGAGCCCGCCTGCCGATATAGGGGACACGGGTTTCTGCCCCGGTCCGGGAAGATCCCACGTGCCGCGGAGAGGCTGAGCCCGTGAGCCGTGGCCGCTGAGCCTGCGCGTCCGGAACCTGTGCTCCGCAACTGGAGAGGCCACAGCAGTGAGAGGCCCGCGTACCGCAAAAAAAAAAAAAAAAAATTCCGCCCTAGTGACAGTGCATTTTTGGTCATTACATGTCCTAGCATGACCACCCCACTCGCCCCATCCCATCTTTTCTGAGGCATCTATATTAATTTATCCTTCAAGTCCCAACACATTTTTTTCTAATTTACTTTCTCGTAGGATAGTAAATTAACAATCAAAGCAAAGATTTGGTCACCCAGAGTATTATACCTAGACCAACACCCTGTTTAAATACGAAAACAGAAAACCATGAAGTCTGGTATAGCCGATGAATAACTTGGCTCTTACTGGCACTGAACTCCTTCAACTATAATGATTTCCATTTGTCCTCTTTCTGGTGGACCCAGGAAATTAGGTGGCAGCATCCAGAGCATCTGTGGACACCTGTGGACACCTGTATGCTGTAGTCAGACCTGAATTCACATCCAGACCTGCTAGGTGCTGTGATTTGGAACAAATTACTAACCTTGGGCAAGTTTCATCCTAAGGAAAAATGGGGGTAAAATGCCCAATTTGCAGGCTTGTTGTGAGAATAAAGTAAAACAATCAATCTAGGTAAAACTATCTACACTGTGCTGAGCAAACAGTAGGCACTCAATCAACCTGAGCCCTATTCCTTCCTGTTAAGAAACCATACATGTACATCCACCATTATTGTTGCTTGGCCAGTAGATGAAAATAAATGACAGAACTATATTTATATGAATGTTCTGTTCCTTTAGGAACAAAGATTTAATTGGTTTATATGTTCCGTACGAGTCATTGTTTAAAATATTTATTTAGCATCTCATGCAGTAGTAACATTTATTGAGTGCCAGGGCCTAAGTGTCTTTACATGGATTGACATCTTTAATCCTCATAGCACCCTTATAATAGATACTATTATCCCCATTTTACAGCTGGGGAAATGGAGTCAAAGAGCTGTTATGTAATTTGTCCAAGGTCACACAGCTAACAAGATGGAAAACCTAGGATTCAAATCTAGGAGGTGTGCCGTTAGAGCCTAGCTTCATAACCATCATGCCTCTATTTCCCTGATAAAAAAAAAAAGAGTATAAAGACCTTGGGAAGGGTTTTTTTTTCCTCTTCTCCTCCTCTTTTTCTTTTGGTTCTTTACAATTTTTATTTTATTTTATTGTGGCAAGAGCACTTAACATGAGATCTACGCTCTTAATTTTTAAGTGTACAATACAGTATTGTCAGCTGTAAGTACAATGTTGTACAGCAGATCTCTCAGAGCAGTAACAGGCTAACTTGTTGGCTTGTAATCAGGGTAAAACCTCAGACACTCCCCAGTTCTTGACAGTTTTGGTGAGAGGATAGGATTCTGATAGAGTCATGGCTTTCTGGAAGAGGAACAAAAAGTTCCAAGGGGTGGGACAGGAAGACTTCCTGGGATTGGGAAGTGAATACTCTTGCCAAGTAGTGATGGGTGGGGAGTAAGGGTCTCTCACTGCCTTAGCTCTTAATGAATATTTAGAGGCTGAGTGGCAAGAATTGAAGAAGCCTTCCAAATGGTGCACTGGCTATTGCCCACTGTCCTCCAGGCAGGAGGAGGAAAGGAGGTTCCTCCAGGCAGGAGGAGGAAGGGAGGTTATCATGCCCTGTAAACCCAGCCAGAAGGCAATGTGACTTGGCTGCTGAGTCAAAGGGTCCCCAGAGCTAAAATAAATGGTGCCAACAGTGAGGACACAGAGTTTGGGGTAAGCCAAAATCAAAAACAGCTTGGTTGAGTCTGACCAGGCAGCCACTTGAAACTGAAAGTAAATGTGCTTGCTTACTGGCCCAGAGCAGCTCTCTCCTCTGATCCCTCCATTTCCTCCTCCTGGCCCTCAGGTGCTTTAAGGAAAAAAAATGATTAGAGGTGGGACAAAGGTCTCCCTGTCCTCAAACATACCCATCTAAGTATGCTGGGGAACTTTGGTGGCAGCACCTCAAAACTTTTATGGCTCTTTTGAATACAGGCCCTCGTGACCATCATACCTGGCACTTTAGGGAGAAGCTCACTTGATGGGGTTTGGGCAGGGATCTCTCAGGGAAAAAGAAGCTGATATAAACTTGTCCACAGGGCGTTTGAGCCAAGTCAATGTACTACAGTTGCATCTATATTTGAATGTGTAGGAGGAATTGATGTGCTGTATGCTTGTACTTCCCCATCCCGTAAGTGCCATAGGGGACTGTCCTGCTCAGGAAGAGCATTGGGGAAGAAGTGCTGGTGAGGCAAATTTCCCTGCCATTTGGCACCAATGAGCGGGTCAGCATTTGGTACAAGTGCCCCTACCCACTGATGTCCAAAGTGTTCACTCAACAGATGATGTCCTGTGGGTTGACAGGTGGGGAGTCTCAGTCTCAAAGGCCCTGACTGCCATATCACCACACCTCTGTCTGCAGGAGTATCTGATAACCCCCACAAAATGCAGGGGTCTGCTCACCAAGAAAACTTTCTTAGGACTCTGTGGGTAGATTCACAATGATCAGTCCCTCCAGGGATCAAGGAAAAGTTGCTATTTGGTCCCCAGGCACCAAAAAGGAAGCCAGTGGGCTGGAGGCACTATATGTCACTTCGGCATTCTGCTGGGTCCTTTACAGGAACTGTGAAGGGCAGTGTCCTAAGATGGTCCCATGACCTTCCACCCCTGGTTTTACTCCGATTACCTTATGTTACATGGCAAAGGAGATCCTGCAGATGTAATTAAGGTTGACAATCAACTGAACCTAACATAGGGAGATTATCTGGGTGGACCTAACCTAACAAGAGCCCTTTACAGTATCAGGTTTTCATCAGCTGGTAGCAGAAGAGGACATCAGAAAGAGAAGAGGCAGGAGAAGATTCGACACCATTTGCTGGCCTTGAAGATGGAGAGGACAATGTACAGAGATTGGAGACTGGCCTCTGGGACTGAGTGACCCCTGGCCAACAGCCAGCAAGGAAGCAGGAACCTCAGGCCTACAACTGAGCGAACCAGATAACAGTTCAGAGGTGACCTCAAGCAGAGGACCCAGCCAAGCTTGTCCAACCTTCTGATCTGCAGAACAGTGAACTAATACATGGATGCTGTTTTAAGCCCTGAGTTTGTGGGAATTTGTTCAGCAGCAGTGGAAAATTAACCCAATAATTAGCAGCCTTCAAGTGAGGCTTGATCTAACTTGATGCATCAGAAGCTGCCCAGCAACCTTTAAAAAAAATTCATTATATAAAATTTATTTTTAAAATAAAAAATGTAAAACACTGGCACCTGCTTTTGAATCAATTAATTTATGAAACCATTTTCTTTTGTACAATATGCACTGGCAGCTCAACAGTGTAAAGAAGTGGAGTATTTACAAAATTTAGTTCACATTGCTGTATTTCTCCAACCTTTGTGTCTGCACATGTGAAATAAAATTTTCAAACATTTTATATACAGTGATTCTTTTTTAAAAAGCATACTATTTTTCACTATTATGCTCTTCATAAAGGACTTGGCCTAAAGTTTCAAAAACAAAACACAAGGGCTTCCCTGGTGGCGCAGTGGTTGAGAGTCCGCCTGCCGATGCAGGGGACACGGGTTCGTGACCCGATCTGGGAAGATCCCACATGCTGCGGAGCGGCTGGGCCCGTGAGCCATGGCCGCTAGGCCTGCGCATCCGGAGCCTGTGCTCCGCAACGGGAGAGGCCAAAGCAGTGAGAGGCCCACGTACCGCAAAAAACAAAAAAAAAAACCAAACAAAAAAACCCCCACAAAAACCAAAAATAAAACTAAGGTACTAGAATAACCTTGCCGTATCTTTAACAGTATTTTTATGCAGAATAATTTGAGTCAGCCCACAAGCAACTTCCCCTATTTTCACATACATGAATTTAGGGACAATTACACTCATTTTGCAAAACAAAAATCCCAATATGATAAGCTCAACAGTAAGCTCAAAGCACTGTTAAAAAGACCAATGTGAATGGCACACAAAAATCACATCTTTATCAATTATTAATTGGAATTCCTGATCAGGAAGTAGGCAGAGAGAGACCCAGGCCCTAGGGGTTCCCTCTCTAGAACACCACCTTTGAGTAATTCTTTACAACTTCAGCATCAAACTCTGAAGTGCTCAACAAAAGTCTGGAGTTATTTCTGGAGCTACATGCAAGAACAGGTGTCCTCGTTATACTGCACACCTGGCCTCGTCTTAGATGCACGGTTCTCCTCCTCCCTGCACACTCACATAGCCCAGAACTGTCTGCACCGCCAGGTGAAGGTTTGTTCTACAGGTGCTAGCAGACCTGTGGGACCTCTGAGCTCCTAGTCCTAATGACCTTGAACTGCAAGTCTCTGTGACGACTGATTTTGCCAATTCAAATTTCTGGCAAAGGGAAGCCAACCCTGAAGGGCTGTAGCACCTCCAGAGCACCCTGCAGGGTCAGCCAAGCCTCTATTGCAAATGAATTGCAGTTGAACTTCTCCCTCTGCCCCGTCCTGCTTCCCTTTCCTTTACGGGTGGTGCTCCCTCTCCAATAAACTCCTGCATAAAAATCTCTGCCTCAGAGCTTTTTCCATGGGGAGTAGGGAGAGGGAGGGTGGGTGTGAGAGGAGGTGGGGCAGGGAGAACCTGACCTTTGGCATCAGGTGTATCTAACTGCAGAGCCTAAGCCCCCAACCACTATTCTTTCCTACTTCCATTCTCTAAGGACCAGCCTTAGTTTCAGTAATTGGGAGCAGTGTCTCAAAACTAAAATCCTGAATGGGTCTCTGCCGAGGGTTCTATTTTAAGATGCGAGAGGGGTGACTCCTAGTTCATTGGCAGTCTTTGATCATCACATGATAAATCACTATCTTCTACCAGGGCAGGAGGAGAGGGGGAGAGCTAAGTTTGAATTTTGTGGAGTAAGGGAGTTGGTTGTGGGATAGAGAGGAACAGAGAGCAGGTCATAACTGAGGTTTCATGAAATTGAGATCAATATTCTAGAAACATTTTCGAAGCAACTTTACTGAGAAAGATGCAAATGAGGTTGGCAGCTGGTCTGGAGAGACGCTTCCTTTGCAAAGCCACCTAGCAAGCCGGTTGCTATGGCAGCAGTAGTAGCCCTTTACTGCAGACTCCAAGTAAAAAACACTCCTCCGACTTTCATTCTTTTCTTTAGTATTTTGAAATAAGCTTTTGAAGTAAAATATTCAGGTTTGGTAGCATTTTTTGGTATGTAGTAAAGCAAAGTCCTTTTCCTCTTTTATCCTTTCTGCATAGATAAAACCAATACTTTTAAACTTGTCATTTGCATAGAATTTTTAAAAGGTTTTATGTAGCTGTGCCCAATTAGGTGAGCAAGACTGTGTCACAAATATTGAAGAGCTCCTTAGCTACCTAGATAACGTAGAATTGGATTTCTTTTTGCACTTCAATCAAAAGAACTAATTTGTTTACTAAAGTGTTACATCTTATTCTCCATCATAGCAAATTTTATATATATGACTTTTTTGTTAACTATTTTGCTTAAATAAGTAATTTCAAATCAGAAAGTGGAAGAAACTGAAATGATTAGAAATCAATACTATTGATATCTAGTTTTTGTTCGGATAGGCAGATTCATACAAAGATGTTTTTAAGAGTTTCCTTGTAGGGGAAAAAATTGATAATAGTTATAATGTCCATTTATTGATGACTTATTCTGTCCCAGGTACTTTGCCAAGCACTTTCATACATAATTCTCCAGTTAACTTTACGAGACAGGTGTTAAGTCCACATGCTGCAGATGCAGATTTGGCAGATGTAGTGCCTTTGCTGGTGCTCTCTTTCTCTGTGCGCGCGCTCAAAGGGAGGGCCACGTGAGGACACACAAAAGGTGCCTTCTGAAAGCCGAGAGACCCTCACCAGAAACCAACCCTGACAACACCTTGATCTTGAACTTTATGCCTCCAAATCTGTGAGAAAATGAATTTCCACGGTTTAAGCCACCCAGTCTGTGGTATTCTGTTATGGCAGCCTAAGCAGACTAACACAACCTCTAAAAGAAGACATAAACAGCATAATTCTCGATCTGCTATACAAGAGCATAGTTTTCTTTTTTTAAAAAAATTATTACATCTTAAATTTTATTCATTTTTTGAAAGACTTTTTTTAAAGAGTAGTTTTAGGTTCACAGCAAAATCAAGAGTTAGGTATGCAGATTTCCCATAGTACCCCCACCCCAATTCACACCTCCCCCCTCTCCAGCATCTCCCACCAGTGGTACGTTTGTTACACTTGATGAACCTACACTGACACACCACAATTGTCCGAAGTTCTTTGTTTACATTAGGATTTACTCTTGGTATTGTACACTCTATGGGTTTGAACAAATACATGACATGTACCCATCACTATAGGGCATTTTCCCTGCCCTAAAAATCCTCTGTGCTCCTCCTACCCATCTCCTTCCCTAACCCCCATCACTGTAGCCCTTACCAACCTCATCGTTTTACTGTCTCCATAGTTTTGCCTTTTCCTGAATGTCACATTAAAAAAAAAATCATTGAAACATTTGTAATTAAGTGAAAAATTACTGCTCAGTAAAAATGCATGGAATTCTCTGATTCTGTCTTAAACTTGGGATCAGGAGACTTTCTGTAAAGGGCTAGATAGTAAATATTTTAGACTTTGCAGGCCAAGAGGAAAAATTGAGATTATGTAGTACTTACATGACAAAACAGAAAACACATTTCCACAATGTGAAAAAATCTGTAGCCAAAGCTACTTATATTCTAAAGCCATTCAGTGGTCAATAGTGGTTCTTTGTATTTAGAAAAATTTCAATCTGTGTCCTGAGCTCAAAAAAATCACAGTTACATTTTTACCACTAAGTCATCAAACTGCTGTAAAGTAGGGCAATTCAGGATATTAATCTATTTCTGGAAAAATTTTTTTTCGAACTGATGATAGTTAAATTAATAAGAGCAAATGAAGTTCACTATTGATGTTACTAGTTAAATAATACATGGTAGGTTAAAATATTTTTTGCAAAATACCTGCTGATGAATAGAATAACCATGGGATTTAAACACCTTACATTTTCACAAGCTTTTAAAAGTTGTACAACTAAGCCTCTCTGCTGCAGACATTTTTACTGCCTTAGTTGCAACACATTTTAGCAGCTGCTGTTTCATGTTGTACTAATTAGGGTCTTCTTAACTTTGAAAATATTTTTGCTGGTAGTTGTTTCATGCAGGCTATTCAGAGGCTAATTCTTCAGTTACTTCATACGTGGCACTGACTCTTCAAATAACAAAAACTGAGCATTTGTCACATCTGTCAATTCATCAAGAGTTTAGGAAAGCCTCTTGATCATTTTTTTAAAATTTATTTATTTTTGGCTGTGTTGGGTCTTCGTTTCTGTGTGAGGGCTTTCTCTAGTTGCGGCAAGTGGGGGCCACTCTTCATCGTGGTGCGCGGGCCTCTCACTGTCGCGGCCTCTCTTGTTGCGGAGCACAGGCTCCAGACGTGCAGGCTCAGTAGTTGTGGCTAGCGGGCCTAGTTGCTCCGCGGCATGTGGGATCTTCCCAGACCAGGGATCGAACCTGTGTCCCCTGCATTGGCAGGCAGATTCTCAACCACTGCGCCACCAGGGAAGCCCGATCATTTTCTTTTTAAAAGAAAAACTGACCACTGATGTTGCTCCCAACATCCTCTACTCTCCAAGCAAATGTTCTCATCAAAAGGATTACAATCTTAAGTTTATTTTCTCTGTACTCATTTTGTTGGCTGCTACAATCAAAGATGATTCAACTAACTTACCATCAGTAAATGGCTCTCCTTGCCTGACTAACAAATGAACCATTCAGAAACTTACTTTGGTCACAGGCTCATTTTTATGTTTCTTTTTGTGAAAAAATTCATCTGTGATGAGATATTCCACTTTAAGTGTTGTAATTTTTCTGACTGTTGCTCTCCTGTGAGGTGGGACTATTATGATGAGTCTTTGTTTGGTAATGTTGATGTATATTGTATTTTTTTTTTAGCAAAGACTATACAGACCTACCTCAGAGACATCAGGGATTCAGTTCCAGACCACAGCAATAAAGTATCACAATAAAGCAACTCACATGAATTTTTTGTTTCTCAGTGCATACAAAAGTTATGTTTATACTGTACTGTAGTCTATTAAGTGTGCAACAGCATTATGTCTAAAAATACAATGTACATACCTTAATTTGAAAATATTTTAGGGCCTCCCTGGTGGCGCAGTGGTTGAGGGTCCGCCTGCCGATGCAGGGGACACAGGTTCGTGCCCCGGTCCGGGAGGATCCCGTATGCCGTGGAACGGCTGGGCCCGTGAGCCATGGCTGCTGAGCCTGCGCGTCCGGAGCCTGTGCTCCGCGACGGGAGAGGCCACGGCAGTGAGAGGCCCACGTACCGCAAAAAAAAAAAAAAAAACAGAAAAAAACAATATATATATATATATATTTTATTGCTAAAAAATGTTAACCATCATCTGAGCCTTCAAAAAAGAGCAATCTTTTTGCTGGTGGAGGGTCTTGCCTGGATGTTGATACTTGTTGGCTGGTCAGGGTGGTGGCTGCTGAAGGGTAGGGTGGCCACGGCAATTCCTTAAAACAAGACAACGATGAATTTAGTCTCTTCCTTTCACTTGAACATTTAGAGGCCACTGTCGGTTAGTAATTGGCCTAATTTCAACACTGATATGTCTCAGGGAATAGGAAGGCCCGAGGAGAGGGAGAGAGATGAACGGCCTGTTGGTGGGGCAGTCAGAACACACAACACTTATTGACTAGGTTTGCCGTCTTATGTGGGCAGGGTTGCCACAAACCTTCAGTCTGTAAAAAACACAGCATCTTCAAAGCACAATAAAACAAGGTATGCCTGTAGGGTCACTGTATAATAAACACAGTGCTTTGCATCTAATTCAAAATAAAATAATCCACATTCCACTGTGCTTTTGAAAGAACAACAAAGTCCGTTCTTTTCTTCTTTTCTTGTTTTGACATAATGGGGATAGACTGGTAATAAAACAGTCTTGCAATACGCATGGCACTCAAAATGCTGTTGCTGTAAATGTCACTGCAATTTGTAGCGTGCTGAGCAGCAGTGTAAAGTGATAAGAACATCCTGCATGGTAGTTACCGAGTTCACTACCCGATGCTTGTAGAAGCCAAAACTCAGGCACCTGCTTTTGAGAAGAGAAAGACCTTTATTGCCAGGTTGACCGGCAAGGAGACAGGAGGCAAGGTTCTCAAACCTGTTTCATAGATTCAGGGTTTGAGGCAAAAATTAAGGGGATAGGGGAATTTCAAACCCGGAAGCTGACTGGCTAGTCTTGAATTAGTCCATAGAAACTACTCCTGCCGCTGGAAGCCAGATTTTCTTCATTGAAGGAATCCTTGTTTTGTAAAGGGCTCCGGGGTAACAATTTTATTCTCCAAGTTCCATGGACTAAAGATTGTTGGTTCTGGGGTTATCCTGGAGACACGGGTTCCCTCTTGCATATGTGTAGTGCTGTCTCTGTAAAATGATTCAGGGTTTGATTAATCAACAATCTATTTAATGAGGCAAAACCAGTTTAAGCCAGTGTTGTTTCAATTTGATTAATCAATAACCTATTTAAGGAGGCAAAACCAGTTTAAGCTGGTGCTGTTTCAATTT
>NW_021703765.1:57119476-57345376 GCF_005190385.1 Monodon monoceros | reverse complement strand
ATTAATCAATAACCTATTTAAGGAGGCAAAACCAGTTTAAGCTAGTCAATGTTTTACTTGCTGTTTCATAGTCTTTGTTGCAACTCTTCAACTGTGCTGACGCAGCAGGAAAACAGTCACTGACAACCCATAACCAAACGAACGGACTATATTCTAATAAAACTGTACTTATGGACACTGAAATCTGAGTTTCATGTAATTTTTATATGTCAAGAAATATTATTTATTCTTCTGTTTTTACCAGTATTAAAAAATGTAAAAAACATTTCTTTTTGGTCGGCTGTACAAAAACAGGCAGCAAACTGTAGTTTGCCTCACATTGTCTTAAACAGAAGAAATTCTTTTCACTGTTCATGTTTTAAATTTTTTAATTACACAAATATAAAGAGACAACTTCAGGGTTTACCACTTGGTATAAAATGTGAGTAATAACTTGTAGCAGTGTTGTGCTTTTTTTTTTTTTTTTTTAAAGATGATGTTGGGGGTAGAAGTTTATTAATTTTATTTATTTTTGCTGTGTTGGGTCTTTGTTTCTGTGCGAGGGCTTTCTCTAGTTGCGGCGAGCGGGGGCCACTCTTCATCGCGGTGTGCGGGCCTCTCACTGTCGCGGCCTCTCTTGTTGCGGAGCACAGGCTCCAGACGTGCAGGCTCAGTAGTTGTGGCTCACGGGCCTAGTTGCTCCGCGGCATGTGGGATCCTCCCAGACCAGAGCTCGAACCCGTGTCCCCTGTATTAGCAGGCAGATTCTCAACCACTGCGCCACCAGGGAAGCCCATGCCGTTTTAAAAGAAACAAAAACACTGAACAATTTTGAAACAAAACCACTCAAACAAAAATCAAAAGAATTATTTGTGACTATTAGGTCTAAAACTTGGTATACGCCCCAATTAGTTTTTCAGTCTTCTTCACATTTTAAAAAATTAAGGTAAGATTCACATAGCATAAAATTTACCATTTAACCATTTAAGTGTACAATTTAGTGCGTTTTAGTACATTCACAGTGTTGTGAAACCATCACCACTAACTGGCACCAGAACATTTTCCTCACACCACCACCAAAAGAAACCCCATATCCATTAAGCAGTCATTCTCCACTCCCCTTTCCCCCAGCCTCTGGCAACCACTAAGCTGCTTTCTGTCTCTACGGATTGCCCTCTTCTGTATGCTTCATAGAAACAGAATCATACAATATGTGACCTTTTGCGTTTGGTTTCTTTCATTTAATATACTGTTTTCAAGGTTCATTGTTGTACCATGTACAGCACTTCATTTGCTTTCATGGCTTCATTTCATTGTGCTGATGTACCAAATTGCTTATCCATTCATCAGCTGAAGGACATTTGGGCTGTTTCCACTTTTTGACTATAATGAATAGTGCTGCTATGAACATTTTGTGTACAAAACTTTATGCGAACTTATGTTTCAATTCTTTTGGGAATACACCTAGATATGGAATTGCTGGATCATATGGTAATTCTACATTTAATTTCTTGAGGAACTGACAAACTGTTTTCCATAGTGACTGCACCATCTTACATTCCCACCAGCAATGTCTAAGGGTTTCAATTTCTCCGTATGCTCACCAACACTTGATGTTTTCTGGGTTTTTTTTGATTCTAGCCTTCCTAGTGGGTATGAAATGGCAACTCATTGTGGTTTTGATTTGCATTTCCCTGATGACGTCTTTTCATGTGCTTATTCATCATTTGTGTATCTTCTTTGCAGAAACATCTATTCATCCCTTGCTTGTCTTATAGTTGGATTGCTTGTCTTTCTGTTCTCAAGTTATAGGAGTTCTTTACATATTCCAGATACTAGATCCTTATCATGTATATGAATAGCAAATTTTTCTCCCATTCTGTGAGCCATACTTTCACTTTCTTGATAGTGCCTTTTGATGCACAAAAGTTTTAAATTTCGATGAAATTCAATGTATCTAATTTTTCTTCTGTTGTTTGTGATTTTGGTGTCATATCTAAGAATCCATTGCCAAATTCAAGGTCATGAAAATTTGCTCCTATTTTCTTCTAAGAGTTTTATAGTCTTAACTCCTGTATTTATGCCTTTGACCCATGCTGAGTTAATTTTTCTAGATGGTGTGAGGTAAGTGTCCACCTTCATTCTTTTGCATGTGGTTATCCAGTTGTTCTAGGACCTTGTGTTGAAATGACTATTATTTCCACAGTCAGTGATCTTGATACCCTTGTTGAAAATAGATTGGTCATAAGTATGTAGGTTTATTTCTGCACTCTTGATTACAGTTAATTGGTCTGTATGTCTATCCTTGGGTCAGTACCAACGGAGTTGATTGCTGTAGCTTTGTAGTAAGTTTTGAAATTGAGAACTGTGAGTACTTCACCTTGTTTTTCAAGACTGTTTTGCCCGTTCTGGATGCCCTGTAATTACATATGAATTTAGAACCAGCTTTTCCATTTCTGCAAAGAAAGGCAAAAGGAATTTTGATAGGAATTGCACTGAATATGTAAATTGCCTTATGGAGTATTACCATCTTAATAATATTGTCTTATTCATAAACACAGGATGTCTTTACGTTAGCTTAGGTCTTCTTTAATTTCTTCAAGCAATATACTTATGTTGAATATAATGAAATCTGTTGTTTTCAGAATACAAGTATTCTATCTCTTGGTTGAATTTATACCTGACTAAATACTACTGTAAATAGAATTGTTAATTTCCTTTGCAAATGTTTGTTACTAGTTGTATAGAAATACAACTGATTTTAGTAATTTTATATTGTATCCTAAACTTTGAATTTATTAGGTCTAACAGTGATTTTTTTCTTTTTACTCTATAGGATTTTCTCTATATAAGATCATGTCATCTCCAAATAGAAATAATTTTACTTTCTTACTAATCTGGATTTTTTTTAACATCTTTATTGGGGTATAATTGCTTTACAATGGTGTGTTAGTTTCTACTTTATAACAAAGTGAAACAACTATACATACACATATATGCCCATATCTCCTCCCTCTTAGGTCTCCCTTCCACCCTCCCTATCCCACCTCTCTAGGTGGTCACAAAGCACCAAGCTGATCTCCCTGTACTATGTGGCTGCTTCCCACTAGCTATCGATTTTACATTTGGTAGTGTATATATGTCTATGTCACTCTCTCACTTCGTCCCAGCTTACCCTTCCCCCTCACCGTGTCCTCAAGTCCATTCTCTATGTCTGTGTCTTTATTCCTGTCCTGCCCCTAGGTTCATCAGAACCTTTTTTTTTTTTTTTTTAGATTCCATATATATGTGTTAGCATACAGTATTTGTTTTTCTCTTTCTGACTTACTTCACTCTGTATGACAGACTCTCTAGGTCTATCCACCTCACTAAAAATAACTCAATTTCGTTTCTTTTTATGGCTGAGTAATATTCCATTGTATATATGTGCCATATCTTCTTTATCCATTCATCTGTTGATGGACACTTAGGTTACTTCCATGTCCTGGCTATTGTAAACAGAGCTGCAATGAACATTGTGGTACATGACTCTGAATTATGGTTTTCTCAGGGTATATGCCCAGTAGTGAGATTGCTGGGTCGTATGGTAGTTCTATTTTTAGTTTTTTAAGGAACCTCCATACTGTTCTCCATAGTGCCTGTATCAATTTACATTCCCCCCAACAGTGTAAGAGGGTTCCCTTTTCTCCACACCCGCTCCAGCATTTGTTTGTAGATTTTTTGATGATGGCCATTCTGACTGGTGTGAAGTGATGCCTCATTGTAGTTTTGATTTGCATTTCTCTAATGATTCGTGATGTTTAACATCCTTTCATGTGTTTGTTAGCAATCTGTATATCTTCTTTGGAGAAATGTCTATTTAGGTCTTCTGCCCATTTTTGGATTTGGTTTGTTTTTTGATATTCAGCTGCATGAGCTGCTTGTATATCTTGGAGATTAATCCTTTGTCGGTTGCTTCGTTCGCAAATATTTTCTCCCATTTTGAGGGTTGTCTTTTCATCTTGTTGTTTTTCTTTGCTGTACAAAAGCTTTTAAGTTTCATTAGGTCCCATTTGTTTATTTTTGTTTTTATTTCCATTTCTCTAGGAGGTGGGTTAAAAAGGATCTTGCTGTGATTTATGTCCTAGAGTGTTCTGCCTGTTTTCCTCTAAGAGTTTTATAGTGTCTAGCCTTACTTTTAGGTCTTTAATTCATTTTGAGTTTAGTTTTGTGTATGGTGTTAAGGAGTGTTCTAATTTCATTCTTTTACATGTAGCTGTCCAGTTTTCCCAGCACCACTTATTAGAAGAAACTGTCTTTTCTCCATTGCATATTCTTGCCTCCTTTATCAAAAATAAGGTGATCATATGTGTGTGGATTTATCTCTGGGCTATCTCGTTCCACTGATCTATATTTCTGTTTTTGTGCCAGTACCAAACTGTCCCGATTACTGTAGCTTTGTGATATAGTCTGAAGTCCAGGAGCCTGATTCCTCCAGCTCCATTTTTCTTTCTCAAGAGTGCTTTGGCTATTCGGGGTCTTTTGTGTTTCCATACAAATTGTGAAATTTTTTGTTCTAGTTCTGTGAAAAATGCCATTGGTAGTTTGATAGGGATTGCACTGAATTGCTTTGGGTAGTGTAGTCATTTTCACAATGTTGATTCTTCCAATCCAAAAACATGGTATATCTCTTCATCTGTTTGCATCATCTTTAATTTCTTTCATCAGTGTCTTATAGTTTTCTGCATACAGGTCTTTTGTCTCCTTAGGTAGGTTTATTCCTAAGTATTTTATTCTTTTTGTTGCAATGGTAAATGGGAGTGTTTCCTTAATTTCTCTTTCAGATTTTTCATCATTAGTGTATAGGAATGCCAGAGATTTCTGTGCATTAATTTTGTATCTTGCTATTCTACCAAATTCATTGATTAGCTCTAGGTGTTTTCTGGTAGCATCTTTAGGATTCTCTATGTATAGTATCATGTCATTCTGCAAACAGCGACAGCTTTACTTCTTCTTTTCCGATTTGGATTCCTTTTATTTTCTCTGATTGCTGTGGCTAAAACTTCCAAAACTATGTTGAATAGCAGTGGTGAGAGTGGACAACCTTGTCTTGTTCCTGATCTTAGAGGAAATGGTTTCAGTTTTTCACCTTTGAGAACAATGTTGGCTGTGGGTTTGTCATATATGGCCTTTATTATGTTGAGGTAAGTTCCCTCTATGCCTACTTTCTGGAGGGTTTCTATCATAAATAGGTGTTGAATTTTGTCAAAAGCTTTTTCTACATCTATTGAGATGATCATATGGTTTTTCTCTTTCAATTTGTTAATATGGTTTATCACACTGATTGATTTGCATATATTGAAAAATCCTTGCATTCCTGGGATAAACCCCTCTTGATCATGGTGTATGATCCTTTTAATGTGCTGTTGGATTCTGTTTGCTGGTATTTCATTCAGGACTTTTGCATCTATGTTCATCAGTGATATTGGCCTGTAGTTTTTTTTGTGGCACCTTTGTCTGGTTTTGGTATCAGGGTGATGGTGGCCTCGTAGAATGAGTTTGGGAGTGTTCCTCCCTCTACTATATTTTGGAAGAGTTTGAGAAGGATAGGTGTTAGCTCTTCTCTAAACGTTTGATAGAATTCACCTGTGAAGCCATCTGGTCCTGGGTTTTTGTTTGTTGGAAGATTTTTAACCAGTTTCAATTTCAGTGCTTGTGACTGGTCTGTTAATATTTCCTATTTCTTCCTGGTTCAGTCTCAGAAGGTTCTGCTTTGCTAAGAATGTGTCCATTTCTTCCAGGTTGTCCATTTTATTGGCATATAGTTGCTTGTAGTAATCTCTCATGATCCTTTGTATTTCTGCAGTGTCAGTTGTTACTTCTCTTTTCTCATTTCCAATTCTATTGATTTGAGTCTTCTCCCTTTTTTTCTTGATGAGTCTAATGGTTTATCCGTTTTGTTTATCTTCTCAAAGAACCAGCTTTTAGTTTTATTGATCTTTGGTATTGTTTCCTTCATTTCTTTTTCATTTATTTATGATCTGATCTTTATGATTTCTTTCCTTCTGCTAACTTTGGGGTTTTTTGTTCTTCTTTCTCTAATTGGTTTAGGTGTAAGGTTAGGCTGTTTATTTGAGATGATTCTTGTTTCTTGAGGTAGGATTGTATTGCTATAAACTTCCCTCTTAGAACTGCTTTTGCTGCATCCCATAGGCTCTGGATAGTCATTTTTTCATTCTTATTTGTTTCTAGGTATTTTTTTATTTCTTCTTTGATTTCTTCAATGATCTCTTGGTCATTTAGCAGTGTACTGTTTAGCCTCGATGTGTTTGTAATTTTTACAAATTTTTTTCCTGTAATTGATACCTAGTCTCATAGTGTTGTGGTTGGAAAAGATACTTGATACGATTTCAATTTTCTTAAATTAACCAAGGCTTGATGTGTGACCCAAGATATGATCTATCCTGGAGAATGTCCCATGAGCACTTGAGAAGAAAGTGTATTCTGTTGTTTTGGGATGGAATGTCCTATAAATATGAATTAAGTGCATCTTGTTTAATGTATCATTTAACGCTTGTGCTTCCTTATTTATTTCCATTTTGGATGATCTGTCCATTGGTGAAAGTGGGGTGTTAAAGTCTCCTACTATGATTGTGTTACTGTCGACTTCCCCTTTTATGGTTGTTAGCATTTGCCTTACGTATTTACAATTGTTATTTTTAAATAACAATTTTACAACTGTTTGTATTTAAATATTTACGATTGTTATACCTTCTTCTTGGATCGATCCCTTGGTCATTATGTAGTGTCCTTCTTTCTCACTTGTAATAGTCTTTATTTTAAAGTCTATTTTGTCTGATGTGAGAATTGCTACTCCAGCTTTTTTCTGATTTCCATTTGCATGGAATATCTTTTTCCATCCCCTCATTTTCAGTCTGTATGTGTCCCTAGGTCTGAAGTGGGTCTCTTGTAGACAGCATATATATGGGTCTTGTTTTTGTATCCATTCAGTGAGCTTGTGTCTTTTGGTTGGAGTATTTAATCCATTTACATTTAAGGTAGTTATCTATATGTATGTTCTTATTACCATTTTCTTAATTGTTTTGGGTTTGTTACTGTAGGTGTTTTCCTTCCCTTGTGTTTCCTGCCTAGAGAAGTTCCTTTAGCATTTGTTGTAAAGCTGCTTTGGTGGTGCTCAATTCTCTTAGCTTTTGCTTGTCTGTAAAGCTCTAAATTTCTTCATCGAATCTGAATGAAATGCTTGCTGGGTAGAGTAATTCTGGTTGTAGATTCTTCCCTTTCATCATTTAAAATATGTCCTGCCACTCCCTTATGGCTTGCAGAGTTTCTGCTGAAAGATCAGCTGTTAACCTTATGGGGATTCCCTTGTATGGTACTTGTTGTTTTTCCCTTGCTGCTTTTAATAATTTTTCTTTGTATTTAATTTTTGATAGTTTGATTAATAGTGTGTCTTAGCGTGTTTCTCCTTGGATTTAACCTATATGGGACTCTCTATGCTTCCTAGACTTGACTATTTCCTTTCCCATATTAGGGAAGTTTTCAACTATAATCTCTTCAAATATTTTCTCAGTCCATTTCTTTTTCTCTTCTTCTTCTGGGACCCCTATAATTTGAATATTGTTGCATTTAATGTTGTCCCAGAGGTCTCTGAGACTGTCCTCAATTCTTTTCATATTTTCTTTATTCTGCTCTGCGGTAGTTATTTTTGCTAGTTTATCTTCTGCGTCACTTATCCGTTCTTCTGCCTCAGTTATTCTGCTATTGATTCCTTCTAGAAAATTTTTAATTTCATTTATTGTGCTGTTCATCATTGTTTGTTTGTTCTTTAGTTCTTCTAGGTCCTTGTTAAACGTTTCTTGTATTTTCTCCATTCTATTTCCAACATTTTGGATCATCTTTACTATCACTACTCTGAATTCTTTTTCAGGTAGACTGCCTATTTCCTCTTCATTTGTTTGGTCTGGTGCGTTTTTACCTCATTCCTTCATCTGCTGTGTGTTTCTCTGTCTTCTCATTTTAATTAACTTACTGTATTTGGGGTCTCCTTTTCGCAGGTTGCAGGTTCGTAGTTCCCGTTGTTTTTGGTGTCTGTCCCCAGTAGCTAAGGTTGGTTCAGTGGGTTGTGTAGGCTTACTGGTGGAGGGGACTGGTGCTTGTGTTCTGGTGGATGAGGCTGGATCTTGTCTTTCTGGTGGGCAGGACCGCATCTCGTGGTGTGTTTTGGGGTGTCTGTGACCTTATTATGATTTTAGGCAGCCTCTCTGCTAATGGGTGGGGGTTGTGTTCCTGTCTTGCTAGTTGTTTGGCATGGGGTGTCCACCACTGTAGCTTGCTGGTCGTTGCGTGGAGCTGGGTCTTAGCATTGAGATGGAGATCTCTGGGACAGCTTTCGCCATTTGATATTATGCATAGCCAGGTCTCTGGTGGACCAATGTTCTGAACTCGGCTCTCTCACCTCAGAGGCAGAGGCCTGACACCCAGCTGGAGCACCAAGACCCTGTCAGCTACACGGCTCAGAAGAAAAGGGAGACAGAAGAATGAAAAAAAAAATAAAGTTATTAAAATAAAAAATTTTTTAAATTATTAAAAATTTAAAAATTTTAAAATAAAAAGAAAAGGAAAAAAAAAGAAAGAGCGCAACCAAACCAAAAAACAAATCCACCAATGATAACAAGCGCTAAAAACTATACTAAAAAAAAAAAATGGACAGACACAACCCTAGGACAAATGGTGAAAACAAAGCTATACAAAAATCACACAAAGAAGCATACACATACACACTCACAAAAAGAGAAAAATGAAAAAAAAATCTATGTAACAAAAGAGAGCAACCAAATCAATAAACCAATCTACCAATTATAATAAACTCTAACTACTAAACTAAGATAAACATAAAACCAGAAACAAATTAGATGCAGAAAACAAACCCCATATCTACAGTTGCTCCCAAAGTCCACCACCTCAATTTTGGGATGATTCGTTGTCTATTCAGGTATTCCAGAGATGCAGGGTACATCAAATGGGTTGTGGAGATTTAATCCGCTGCTCCTGAGACTGCTGGGAGAGATTTCCCTTTCTCTTCTTTGTTCACACAGCTCCTGGGGTTCAGCTTTGGATTTGGCCCTGCCTCTGCGTGTAGGTCGCCTGAGGCCATCTGTACTTCGCTCAGACAGGACGGGGTTAAAGGAGCAGCTGATTAGGGTGCTCTGGCTCACTTAGGCCGGGGGAGGGAGGGGTTCGGAATGTGGGGCGAGCCTGCGACAGCAGAGGCCAACATGACACTGCAACAGGCTGAGGTGCGCCTTGTGTTCTCCCAGGGAAGTTGTCCATGGGTCATGGGACCCTGGCAGTGGCCGGCTACTCAGGCTCTCAGGAGAGGAGGTGTGGATAGTGACCTGTGCTTGCACACAGGCTTCTTGGTGGCTGCAGCAGCAGCCTTAGCATTTCATGCCCGTCTCTGGTGTCTGCACTGATAGCTGTGGCTCGTGCCCATCTCTGGAGCTCGTTTAGGCGGTGCTCTGAATCCCCTCTCCTTGTGCACCCCAAAACAATGGTCTCTTGCCTCTTAGGCAGTTCCAGACTTTTCCCCAGACTCCCTCCCGGCTAGCTGTGGTGCACTAGCTCTCTTCAGGCTGTGTTCACACAGCCAACCCCAGTCCTCTCCCTGGGATCTGACCTCCGAAGCCAGAGCCTCAGTTCCAAGCCCCCACCTGCCTCAGTGGGTGAGCAGACAAGCCTCTCAGGCTGGGGAGTGCTGCTCAGCACTGATCCTCTGTGCAGGAATATCTCCGCTTTGCCCTCTGCACCCCTATTGCTGCGGTCTCCTCCGTGGCTCCGAAGCTTCCCCCCTGCCACCACCCGCCTCTGCCAGTGAAGGGGCTTCCTAGTGTGTGGAAACCTTTCCTCCTTCACAGCTCCCTCCCAGAGGTGCAGGTTCTGTCCCTATTCTTTTGTCTCTGCTTTTTCTTTTTTCTTTTGCCCTACCCAGGTACGTGAGGAGTTTCTTGCCTTTTGGGAAGTCTGAGGTCTTCTGCTAATGGTCAGTAGGTGTTCTGCAGGAGTTGTTCCACATGTAGATATATTTCTGATGTATTTGTGGGGAGGAAGGTGATCTCCACGTCTTACTCTTCCGCCATCTTGAAGGTCTCTCCCTGGATACATTTTTTTTTTTTCGTAATTATGCTGGCTATAATTTCCAATACACTATTGAATGGAAGTAGCAGAAGCAGGTATCCTTACCTTGTTCCTAATCTTTGGGAGAAAGCTTTCAGTTTTTACCGTATTCCTCACATTTTCGAGGCATAGCAGCTTATGCCTCAAAACAGAATCATAGCTGCCTTTGTGTTCCAAAGACAATTTTCCTAATAAAATAAATTTCTATACATTTGCTTAGTAAAATAAAACCTGTATCCCGACCTAGGGGTCTTTTCTTGAGACTGAATAGAAAACAGACCAAGCAAGCCAGAGAAGCAAAGGCAGAATTCCAGAGTTTATGTCTCTGTTAGGTTACAAAGATGGGAAAAACAGACCTTTCTGAAATACTTAGTCCTCTGCTTAATGATGGTGGGACTGTATTTCCCAGACCCTTCCCCAGCAAAATGTAGATGTATTAGATTGTTAAGAAGAGTTATGAGCTAGATTAGGAAATTCATTTTTTTGTGGTCCCAGTTAAGTTTTATTTTTCCAAAAATTAAATTTATCTGTAATTTAATAACCCGCACTTAATTCCAAAAAATTTGAGTTTGCTTATTTTTGGTCACATTCACATTTAAATATTCTAGTGGTAACCATATATTCAAGTATATTTAGCATACAATTTAGTGTATATTTCCAAATGTGCACATTGTAAATCATATTGCAACATTTGGTGTAAATCAACATTCTGGTTTTCTTAAAAAAACTTATTGAGGTATAGTTGATAAAAGTTTCAGGTGTATAACATAGTGGTTTACATTTATAGTTTTTATTGGATAAAATGTTTTATTGTATAAAATTTTGGCTATATTCCTTGTTCTATACAATATATCCTTATAGCCTATTTATTTTATACATAGTAATTTGTATCTCTTAATCACCTACCTCTATATTGCCTCCCCTCTTCCCTCTCCCCACTGGCAACCACTAATTTGTTCTCTATATCTGTGAGTCTGTTTCTGTTTTGTTATATTCATTCGTCTTTTTTTAGGTTACACATATAAGTGATAGTATACTGTATTTGTTTCTGATTTATTTCACTTAATATAATACCCTCTAGGTCCATCCATATTGTTGCAAATGGCAGAATTTCACTCTCTTTTATGGCTGAGTAATATTCCATTGTACATATACACCATATCTTTTTTTTTTTTTTGCGGTACACAGGCCTCTCGCTGTTGTGGCCTCTCCCGTTGCGGAGCACAGGCTCTGGACACGCAGGCTCAGCGGCCATGGCTCACAGGCCCAGCCGCTCCACGGCACGTGGGATCCTCCCGGACCGAGGCACGAACCCGTGTCCCCTGCATCGGCAGGCAGACTCTCAACCACTGTGCCACCAGGGAAGCCCCACCATATCTTCTTTATTCATTCATCTGTTGATGGGCACTCAGACTGCTTCCATAACTTGGCAATTGTAAGTAATGCTGCTGCAATCACTGGGGTGCATGTATCTTTTTGAATTAGTGTTTTCATTTTCTTCAGATATATATCTAGGGGTGGAATCCTGGGTCATATTTCTATTTTTAGTTTTTTGAGGAATCTCCATACTGTTTTCCATAGTGGCTGCACCAATTTACATTCCTACCGATGAGGGTTCCCTTTTCTCCACATTCTCACTGACATTTGTTATTTGTCGACTTTTTGATGATAGCCACATAATAGTCTTCTTGAACTTCTTTCTCAAAGTACATCTATATTAAACTGTTTTAACTTCTTGGAATTTTGGGATACTTAAAATGCCAGTGTCGTACTGGCCGATGGCAGTGTCTATAGTACTGTGCATTGTCTTCCAATAAATCTTGTTAAAGTATACTGCAGAACATCACTGAAAAATCAACTTGTTTTCATACATTTGAGGTCAATATTTTGTCTCCTAGTTTCTTCATTCTTTTTCTGTATTATGATTAAATAAATACTCCCGATGCCTCTCTATCATGCCTTCTTTTTGACAAGGCTTATCTCCTTCAGAATTCATGATAAAACTACAGGGAAGAGTCAAAGAGTACCATGTTTGTGTCAAGTTGTCAGGTCTCCAATTTCACTATGGAAACTCACTTTCAGTGAAAGTGGAAACTCAAACTGGTTTCCAATTCAGTGAAAATTGCTTATTAAAGAAATAGAGGTGAGGAACACAAGAATACTCTCCAGGCCACCTGTGGACTCACACCAGGTAATCCAAACTCTGCCCAAACTCTCTGGTGATGGGCTATCATGAGGAATACAGCTGGACACTTCCATCTTCTTCTGTCTCCATCCACTTCTCAGGTTCAGTCACCATCAGACTCATCTGTACATGAGAATCAACTGCCAAGGTGCCAAGTGGTCCCCATCATTCCCTATCCCTACTACTTGCCTGATATGCCTCTTTCAGTTCGAGTTTCCTGCGATTCATCATGAAGACCAGCAGGTAAATTTTCACTACTATTTTTTCCCACTAATCTGAGGAGCTCATACCTACTCTTACTTTTTGTCCTGCTTCACAGTTGACAATTCTCTTTCGCTATCCTGAAGGTGGGGGACAAAGATAATAGGTCCATTGCTCCAAAGTCTCCACTTTTCCAAAGTATTTCAATGTACTTAGAGCACTGAGGACTTACACGGTTGAATGATTAATAGAGAAGTGCTTTAAAATCTAGTGTCTATAGCAGGTATTTTAGGGATTTTCATTTATGCAAGACAAATTTATCCTTCAATCATATCTAATATAGCTGTCACCAATATTGCACACCTGAGGAATAATTTCATTAAAAAATTCAATCACTTCATTGAAAATTAGTATGTTACCAAGAAACAGAGTACTAATTTTTATAGGATGGGAAATGGCCATAATCTAGTACAGTTATCCTTTGACAGAGTTCTAGGTACTCAAAGAACAGTTCTGGATTCCTGAAGAATCAGGGGGAAAAAGTTCACAAAAATTCCCTAGTGGGCTGACTTCATAAAAACAGCAATTTGGTGCGGGTTAAGAGGTTACTGTTTCTCTCTTTAGAGCCTCAGTTTTAACCCAGACATCCAAAGCTGGAAATGCATTAAGCATTCATCATGATAGACCTGCACACTGAAAACTATAAGACATTGATGAAAGAAACTGAAGAAGGTACAAATAAATGGAAGGATATTCTGTGCTCATAAATTGAAAGAATTAATATTGTTAAAATGTCCCAAAGCAATCTACAGCTTCCATGCAATCCCCAGCAAAATTCAAAGATATCTTTCACAGAAATAGAACAAACAATCCTAAAATGTGTATGGAACCACAAAAGACCCTAAATAGCCAAAGCAATCTTGAGAAAGAAGAACAAAGCTGGAGGCATCACACTCCCTGATTTCAAACTATATCACAAAGCTATAATAATCGAAATAGTATGGTACTGGCATAAAGGCAGACACATAGATTAATGGAACAGAATAGAGAATCCAAAAATAATCCCATGCATATTATGGTCAATTAATTTACACAAAAGAGCCAGGAATATACAATGGAGAAATGTCAGTCTCTTCAATAAACGGTGTTGGAAAAACTGGGCAGCCACTTGTAAAAGAATAAAGTGGACTCTTATAAGCCACAGTCCTCAGGAAAGATGCCATTGTAATGTGGGTAATGAATATGTCCATACACCTGTTTTTTCAGATGATCAGAGATGTCACCACAGGCTCCAGAGTGATTTGCCACCCAATTCTGCCATGAAACTGCTCTCACACTCTTTCTACAATGGAAGCTACTTAACAGTGAACTGGGGTCCCTCACTGTCATTGGAGTGTTCAGGCACAAGATGAACAACCTGCTGTTCCGGATATTATTGAAAGGATGCCTACAAGTAAAAGAGGTTTAAAGGCCATAACCACCAAGGAATTTTTCTATTAAAATACTCTATGATTTAAGGAAATTCTAGTTTTTCTGCAGCGAAGCATGAAGACCATGTCATAATTGCTCAGCACAATGTATGCCAATGCTTTCATGAACAGTCCATGAAACAAGATGATAGAATGTCTGTACACAAATTTCCTGGCTAATCTAGCATGTGAAATCTAGTTACCAAGAGGAGTTAGATAGAGAAAATTGATTATGATGAAGAGAAGGCCCAAGGGAAAGGATTTTTCTGCTTGAAAAAGTGAATGTCAAAATTAAATCACTTCCACTGCTCAAAGCATATCAAATTCAAAAAGGAAAGAACCACAACAATGGGAAATGGAGACTTGCCTCTAGCATTATGTTTCTCAATTTTTTAAAAACCACAATCAGAAATGCATTTTACATCATGATTCAGTACACACTTGCAAACACACACACACACTTGATTGCTGAACTGAAGAATTTTCACACAGTGAACCCGTCTTTGTAACCTACATTTTATTACAATTTTTTTTTATTCTGGTGAGACATAGATAGCATATACTTTTTTTTTTTTTTTTTTTTTTTACCGTTTTTAACCATACAGTTCTGTGGCATTAAGTATCAATACATTCACATTGTTGTGCAACCATCACCACCATCCATCTGGAACATTTTCAACATCTCAAACTGAAATTCTGTCCCCACTAAACAACAATTCCCCTTCCCCCGCAACCCCAGCTCCTGGCAACCACCATTGTGCTCTCTGTCTCTACAAATTTGACTACTCTAGGTCCCTCATATAAGTAGATTTTGCTCTTTTGTGAACAGCTTGTTTCACTTAGCAGAATGTCCTCAAGGTTCATCCATGTTGTAGCACATGTCAGAATCTCCTCCCTTTTCAAAGCTGAATAATATTCCATTGAATGTATAAACCACATTTTGTTTATCCATTCATCTGTCGATGAACACCTGGGTTGCTTCCATCTCTGGGCTACTGTGAATAACACTGCTGTGAACATGCGTGTACAAATACCATTTTTTAAAAATGCTAGTTGCAACACAGTTGATTTTCTTGACCTTGAAAAACCTGGTGTTCTCGTTCATTGAGAGCAAATGTACCTTTTCCTTTGAGCCATATGAAGCTAACCAGGGCAGTCTCGGACTCTTCATCTTCCTTCCTTGAACTAGGAAGAACCTTAGCATATGCTAGACAGGATGATGTAAGAGCAGAGTTTTTCCCTTTAACAATGGAAATCACCAAACAGTGACATGTGATGCCTCGTGGAGAGAATCCCCTCATGTGGCCACCATTCAGACACATAATAAGCGTCCTGTTGTCTCTTCCTGGAAGTGGGACCGTTTGGTGGCCAGCCAGGCTTGTGGTGTGCTCAGGGTTACGGTCTATCTGAACAGCTACAATACTAAATGCCTACTGATAAATCCAAGACTAGCCCAACAGCACTTGTTCAGGAAACTTCTGAGTCCACAGGCTGTGCAAAAGGTTGGTTATGGGCTTGCAATGTGAACATACTGTTCATCCTTTCAAAGTAAGTCTTGAACTGCAGAGAAGATGGCAGAATAGGAGGACGTGGAGTCTGCATCTCCTCACAACTAGGGCACCTACCAGGCACTGGTGGAAGACCTCAGACATCTAAGGGGATGGGAGAAACCCCTGCATGACCAGGTAGGACGTGGGAGGGTGGAGGTGGAGGAGAAGTGGAGGTGGGATGGGGCCGGTGCCCCTAAGGGGCGACTGGGGGAGGAGAGGGGTTCCCACGCTTGGAGGTGCCCACTCATGGTGAGGGAATCAGCAGGGACAGAGAAACACGTTCAGGGGATCGGAGGATCGGAAGGGAACAGGGCCATCATTTCCCCCTGCCCACTTGGGACCCAGGGAGCCTACTGGGGTCCTGGGCCTAAACCTCCACCCACCGAGGCCCCCTCTGGTCATGCTGAGCCCAAGTCCCACCCCCGCAACTTCCCCAGGACCTTTCCTGGCCACACAGGTCCTGCACCTAGGCCTTGCCCCCACCTAAGCCCTGATGCCACACACCCCCTACTGCCACCCAAGGTCTTTTCTGGCCTTTGTTTTTTGCTGTTGGGGTTCTGTTTTGCCTTGTTGTTGTTTCATTTATATTTTTATTTTTTCTAATATATTTTAATTTTTCTAATTTAATTTTTTTTATTTTTTGTTTTTGTTCTGCTTTTTTCTTTTCTTTTTTTTTTTTTTTAGCTGCACTGCACACCTTGCAGAATTTTGGTTCCCAGGCTGGGGGTCAGGCCTGAGCTCCTGTGGTGGGAGTGCCGAGTTCAAACCACTGGACTAACAGAGAACCTCAGACCCCAGGGAATATTAATCGGAGTGAGGTCTCCCGGAGGTTCTCATCTCAGCACCAAGGCCCAGTTCTACCCAACTGCCTACAAACTCCAGTGCTGGACACCTCAGGTCAAACAACCAGTAAGACAGGCACACAGCCCATCCCATCAAAAAAAATGAGATGACAAAAACATGTGTTACAGATGAAGAAGCAAAGTATAAATCTAAAAGACCAAATAAATGCAGAGAAAATAGGCAACCTACATGAAAAAGAATTAAGAGTAATGATAGTAAAGGTGATCCAAAATCTCAGAAACAGAATGGTGGCATGGACTTAGAAAATACAAGAAATGTTTAACAAGGACCTAGAAGAACCAAAGAACAAACAAACAGTGATGAACACAATAACTGCAATGAAAAGTATACTAAAAGGAATCAACAGCAGAATAACTGGAACAGAAAAATGAATAAGCGATCTGGAAGACAGGATGGTGGAAATAACTGCCAAGGAGCAGAATAAAGAAAAAAAAGAATGAAAAGAATTGTGGACAGTCTCAGAGACCTCTGGGACAACATTAAACGCAGAAATATTTGAATTACAGGAGTCCCAGAAGAAGAGAAAGAGAATGGCTCTAAGAAAATATTTGAAGAGATTATAGCATGGGAAAGGAAATAGCCACCCAAGTCCAGGAAGCACAGAGAGTCCCATACAGGATAAAGCCAAGGAGAAGCACACCAAGACACATATTAATCAAATTAACAAAAATTAAACACAAAGAAAAAATATTAAAATCAGCAAGGGAAAATCAACAAATAACATACAAGGGAATCCCCATAAGGTTATCAGCTGATTTTTCAGCAGAAACTCTGCAGGCTAGAAAGGAGTGGCAGGCCATATTTAAAGTGATGAAAGGCAAAAACCTACAACTAAGATTACTCTACCCAGCAAGGATCTCATTCAGATTTGATGGAGAAATCAAAAGCCTTACAGACAAGGAAAAGCTAAGAGAATTCAGCACCACCAAACCAGCTTTACAACAAATGCTAAAGGAACTTCTCCAGGCGGGAAGCACAAGAGAAGAAAAAGACCCACAAAAACAAACCCAAAATAATTAAGAAAATGGTAATAGGAACATACATATCGATAATTACCTTGAATGCAAATGGATTAAATGCTCCAACCAAAAGAAACAGGCTGGCTGAATGGGTACAAAAACAAGACGGGTATATATGCTGTCTACAAGACACCCACTTCAGATCTAGGGATATATATCGACTGAAAGTGAGGGGATAGAAAAAGATATTCCATGCAAATGTAAATCAAAAGAAAGCTGGAGTAGCAATACTCATTTCAGATAAAATTAGGTTTAAAATAAAGACTGTTACAAGAGATAATGAAGGACACTACATAATGATCAGGGATCAATCCAAGAAGAAGATATAACAATTATAAATATTTATGCACCCAACACAGGAGCACCTCAATACATAAGGCAAAACGCTAACAACCATAAAAGCGGAAATCAACAGTAACACAATAATAGTGGGGGACTTTAACACACCACTTACGCCAATGGACAGATCATCCAAACAGAAAATAAGGAAACACAAGCTTTAAATGACACAACAGAACAGACAGATTCAACTGATATTTATAAGACATTCCACAAGAAAGGGGCAGAATACACCTTCTTCTCAAGTGCACATGGAACATTCTCCAGGACAGATAACACCTTGTGTCACAAATCTAGCCACAGAAAATTTAAGAAAATTGAAATTGTGTCAAGCATCTTTTCTGACCACAACACTATGAGATTAGAAATCAATCACAGGAAAAAACTGTAAAAAACACAAACAACACATGGAGGCTGAACAGTGTGCTGCTGAATAACCAAGAGATCAATGAAGAAATCAAAGAGGAAATCAAAAAATACATAGAAACAAATGATGAAAACACAACAACCCAAAACCTATGGGACACAGCAAAAGCAGTTCTAAGAGGGAAGTTTATAGCAATTCAATCTCACCTCAAGAAACAAGAAAAATCTCAAAAAAAAATCTAACTTTACACCTAAAGCAGCTAGAGGAAAAAGAACAACAACAAAAAAAAAACCCCAAAGTTGATAGAAGGAAAGAAATCATAAAGATCAGAGCAGAAATAAATGAAATAGAAACAAAGAAAACAATAGCAAACATCAATAAAACCAAAAGCTGGTTCTTTGAGGAGATAAAATTGAAAACCCTTTAGCCAGAATCACCAAGAAAAAAAGGGAGAGGACTCAAATCAATAAAATCATAAATGAAAAAGGAGAAATCACAACTGACACCACAGAAATACAAAGGATCATAACAGACTACTACAAGCAACTATATGCCAATAAAATCCAAAACCATGAAAAAGTGGACAAATTCTTGGAAAGGTACAACTTTCCAAGACTGAACCAGGAAGAATTAGAAAATATAAACAGATCAATCACAAGTAACGAAATTGAAACTGTAATTAAAAATCTTCCAACAAACAAAAGTCCAGGACCAGATGGCTTCACAGGCAAATTCTGTCAAACATTTAGAGAAGAGCTAAAACCTATCCTTCTCAAACTCTTCCAAAAAACCGCAGAGGGAGAAACACTCCCAAACTTGTTCTATGAGGCCACCATCACCCTGATACCAAAACCAGACAAAGATATCACAGAAAAAGAAAATTACAGATCAATATCACTGATGAACACAGACACAAAAATGCTTAACAAAATACCAGCAAACTGAATACAGAAACACATTAAAAGGGTCATACACCACGATCAAGTGGGGTTTATCCCAGGGATGCAAGGATTCTTCAATATATGCACATCAATCAATATGATACACCATATTAACAAAGAATAAAAACCATATGCTCATCTCAATAAATGCAGGAAAAGCTTTTGACAAAATTCAACCCAATTTATGATAAAAAACTCTCCAGAAAATGGGCATAGAGGAAACCTACCTCAACATAATAAAGGCCATATATGACAAACCCACAGTAAACATCCTCCTCAATGGTGAAAAACTGAAAGCATTTCCTCTAAGAAAAGGAACAAGACAGGATGTCCACTCCTGCCACTCTTATTCAACATACTTCTGGAAGTTCTAACCATGGCAATCAGAGAAGAAAAACAAATAAAAGGAATGCAAATTGGAAAATAAGTAAAACTGTCACTGTTTGCAGATGACATGATACTGTACAGAGAATCCTAAAGATGCCACCAGAAAACTACTAGAACTAATCAATGAATTTGGTAAGGTTGCAAAATACAAAATTAATGCACAGAAATCTCTTGCATTCCTATACACTAACAACAAAATATCAGAACGAGAAATTAAGGAAACAATCCCATTCACCAGTGCAACAAAAAGAATAAAATACCTAGGAATAAACCTACCTAAGGAGGTAAAATACCTGTACTCAGAAAACTATAAGATACTGATAAAGGAAATCAGAGATGACACAAACAGATGGAGAACTATACCATATTCTTGGGTTGGAAGACTCAATATTGTGAAAATGACTATACTACCCAAAGCAACCTACAGATTCAATGCAATCCCTATCAAATTACCAATGGCATCTTTTACGGAACTAGAACAAAAAAATCTTAAAATTTGTAGGGAGACACAAAAGACCCCGAATAGCCAAAGCAATCTTGAGGGAGAAAAACGGAGCTGGAGGAATCAGACTCCCTGACTTCAGACTGTACTACAAAGCTACACTAATCAAGACAATATGGTACCGGCACAAAAACAAAAATATAGATCAATGGAACAGGATAGAAAGCCCAGAGATAAACCCATGCACCTATGGTCAACTAATCTATGACAAAGGAGGCAAGAACATACAATGGAGAAAAGACAGCCTCTTCAATAAGTGGAGCTGGGAAAACTGGACAGCTACATGTAAAAGAATGAAATTAGAACACTCCCTAACACCATACACAAAAATAAACTCAAAATGGATTAGAGACCTAAATGTAAGACTGGACACTAAAAAACTCTTATAGGAAAACATAGGAAGAACTCTATAGGACATAAATCACAGCAAGATCTTTTTTGACCCACCTCCTAGAATAATGAAAACAAAAACAAAAATAAACAAATAGGGTTTAATTAAACTTAAAAGCTTTTGCACAGCAAAGGAAACCATAAAGAAGACAAAAAGACAACCCTCAGAATGGGAAAAAATATTTGCAAACAAAGTAACAAAGGATTAATCTCCAAAATACACAAACAGCTCATGCAGCTCAATATCAAAAAAAACAAACAACCCAATCAAAACATGGGCAGAACACCTTAACAGTCGTTTCTCCAAAGAAGACATACAGATGGCCAAGAGGCATGTGAAAAGATGCTTGATGTCACTAATTATTAGAGAAATGCAAATCAAAACTACAATGAGATACCACTTCACACCAGTCAGAATGGCCTTCATCAAAAAAATCTACAAACAATAAATGCTGGAGGGGGTGTGGAGAAAAGGGAACCCTCTTGCACTGTTGGTGGGAATGTAAACTGATACAACCACTATGGAGAACAGTACGGAGTTTCCTTAAAAAACTAAGAATAGAACTACCATATGACCCGCAATCCCACAACTGGGCATATACCTTGAGAAAACCGTAATTCAAAAAGACACATGTATCCTAATGTTCACTGAAGCACTATTTACAATAGCCAGGACATAGAAGCAACCTAAGTGTACATCAACAGATAAATGGATAAAGATGTGGTACACATATACAATGGAATATTACTCAGCCATAAAAAGGAAAAAAACTGGGTCATCTGTAGAGATGTGGATGTACCTACAGTCTGAGAAAAACAAATGTCGTATATTAACGCATGTATGTGGAATCTAGAAAAATGGTACAGATGAACCTAGTTACAGGGCAGGAATAGAGATGTAGACATAGAGAACAGACGTGTGGACACAGTGGGGTGGGGGGATGAATTGGGAGATTAGGTTTGACATAAATATACTACCTTGGGTAAAATAGCTAATGGGAACCTGTGGTATAGCACAGGGAGCTCAGCACGGTGCTCTGCAATGACCTAGACAGGTGGATGGGGGGTGGGGTTGAGGGAGGTCCAAGAGGGAGGGGATATATGTATACATACAGCTGATTCACTTTTCTGTACAGCAAAACCTAACACAACATTGTAAAGCAATTATAGTCCAATAAAAAACCCCAATAAATCTTGGGGCTTCCCTGGTGGCACAGTGGTTAAGAGTCCACCTGCCAATGCAGGGGACACGGGTTCAAGCCCCGGTCCAGGAAGATCCCACATGCCGTGGAGCAACTAAGCCTGTGCACCACAACTACTGAGCCCACATGCCTAGAGCCCGTGCTCCACAACGAGAGAATCACCACAATGAGAAGCCCATGCACAGCAATGAAGAGCAGCCCCTGCTCACCACAACTAGAGAAAGCCTGTGCGCAGCAACGAAGACCCAACACAGCCAAAAATAAGTAAATACAATGAATAAATTTATAAAAAAGAAAAACTCTCTAGTAAATAAATAAGTCTTGCTAAGAGAAACTACTTCCTGAGGCATCAGTGGTCTATTGTTGCATCATAAATCTTCTCAAAATGAGTAATTTCACACAACAGCTGCTCCTTGGGTTGGTGGTTGGGATGGCTTAACTTGACATTCCTGCTGTCTCTTCTGGGGTTGACCTTGTGCCTGTGATCATCTGCCGGCTCCTCTTGGCCTTCCTTGTGTGTGCTGGCTGTTGGCCACCTCTCTCCACTGGTCTTCACCTCATGGAGGTTGCTAGTCCAGGCTTCTTCACTTGGAGGACTGTGGGTTATGAGAGGGAGGAGGGAGGGAGGGAGGGAGGGAGAGAAAGAGGAAGGCGGAGGGAGGAAGGGAGAGAGAGAGTGCACACGAGCGCAGAAGGGAGGGATTTTTTGTTGCAGGGATTTTGGAGGCTGAGGCTTGGAGGTTTGGAAGTCCTACAATATCACTTTCTCCACATTCTACTGGCCAAAGTGAGTCACAAGCCAGCCCAGGTTCCACAGGTGGGGAAATGAACCTCTGGGAGATAGGACTGGCCATGTTCCATGGCAAAAGGATATCCACACAGAGATGGGAGAAATTAGTGCAATGATCTTTGTCAACAACTTGTCACTCTACTCCTATTACTAAAAATTAAGGTTTTGTCACTGGCAAAGCCCGTTCACAATTCCTGAGGAATAAAATAAAATCTGGGCAATAAAATAAAGTCTAACCTTTCTTTTCCCTTTTCCTTTGTGCTTAGTCTAGTTTCACTTGCTCACAGGGAACCGTGTGCAGAGGCCTCACACCCAGCACTTCAGACCAAAGTTCTTAGTGCAAAATGGCTGTGCCAACACCTCAGCTCGGTGGAATGTGTGCAGAAGCGCTGTACCCAGCACCTCAACTCAAGATGGTGGCAACGGGCCATGTGCAGAGATGCTGTGCACGACACTTACATCTGGAGTGTGAGCAGCACACCTGTGCCCAACCTGTGAGAACCCCACTCTCCTCCTTACTTACAAGAACCTTATAAAGTAGCCCTGCCTATGGCCTTTTGGGGAGAGCGTATACTCTAGAACACGAGCTCCCACCTCTCCATTCTTTGGTCAAAGAATAAAGCTTTCTTTTCCTTTGCTTCTGAACCAAACTTGGTCTCATTTTATTGGCTCGAATGACACAGAGCAGGAAGACTTATTGAGGACTGACTCAAAAGGGTTGGTAACAAATTTTGGTGACCCAGATGAGACAGATCATGGCCTTTTTGCCTGCACCTGTCCACTAGGCTCCAGGCTTGGCCCAGCTCCAGTGGGAGGACAGTGGTGGCTTTGGGAGGTTTGCATGAGGATGACTGATTCTAATCTCTGAGTACACTCTGATAGAATGGTGGCAGCCTCTGGCTGAATTAAGAGCAACTCTGCCCAGCAACCCGATACCCAGGTGTGGTGTGCACCCAGTGTAGCCCCCAAAGTCATCTGGACTGCGCTCCCTTGAGGGGTCACACTGTGGCATCATCAGGGATTGGAGGCTGAAACTCATGTGTGTCTGTCTGCTGCCTCTGGCTGGCCTCCCATGGCACTGGATGCCTGGTGACAGTGGGGACCTGTGGACAAGAGGGGACCATGGCAGTCCTGCCAGCTGTCTAACCAGTACTGCTGTCCTCTTGACCCCTGTACAAGGTGCAGTGGCTGCACCAGAGCTTTTTAACGTCCTTGCTGACTTCCGGGGGTCAACAGTAGCATCCTCCATTGTCACTTCCAGTTTAGTGAAGAAGAGTGGGCAGCCCTGGGAGCCAAGAGGTGAGACCAGGAAAAAGCCCAGGTAATGAGAGTGCCTGACAAAACAGAATGAGGACACTCAATCCGAGTTCAGGAAAAGGCACCAAGGACACATGAGTGTGAAAGGATCCCAAGGTAGGTATGTGACCAGTGACTTGATGTCCTCCACTCGGTGCGAGTTTCTCTGAAGTGGGCTGGGAGACCTGCCAGTTGCTCTCAAGAAGTAGAGGATAAAAAGGCCTGGAGGCAAGCCCAGCTACTGGCTGTTGCCCTCCAATATCAACCACTCAGCATGGGAATCTGGACTAACCGCCCACAGAGACTCTTGACTCCGGTGAATGACCCCTGGCCCCCACTGAGGGATAGCAAGTCAAGGACACTAGGACCCAATAAGTGTGCCATATGTAAACAAGAGGAACACTAGATAGAGAATGTCCTTGCCACCCCCCAAAGGGACGGAAATGGCAGATCCCTGTCACTACCCTTGGAAGATGGTCCAAATAGATGAAGAATGATGGGGACAGGGGGATCCTAAGCTGGCACTCCAACTGACCCCCAAGGAGCCATGGGTGACACTAGATATAGGGGGGAAGGCTGCCGAATTCTTAGTGGACACCAGTGCCACTTATTTGGCTCTGAACACCAGATCAGGCAAACTTGGTCACAAGAATTGTAGAATTATGGGGGCAACAGGGAAGGCCTAAGAATGGGCATTCATAGAGCTGTTAAAATGTAAATTAGAACATTGGTTCAAGATGACCGAGTAGAAGGACGTGCAATCACTCCCTCTTACGAGAGCACCAGAATCACAACTAACTGCTGAACAATCATTGACAGGAAGACACTGGAACTCACCAAAAAGATGCTCCACATCCAAAGACAAAGGAGAAGCCACAATGAGATGGTAGGAGGGGCACAATCACAATAAAATCAATTTCCGTAACTGCTGGGTGGGTGACTCACAAACTGGAGAACACTTATACCACAGAAGTCCACCCACTGGAGTGAAGGTTCTGAGCCCCACATCAGGCTTCCCAACCTGGGGGTCCGGCAACGGGAGGAGGAATTCCTAAAGAATCAGACTTTGAAGGCTACCAGGATTTGACTGCAGGACTTCGACAGGACTGGGGGAAACAGAGATTCCACTCTTGGAGGGCACACACAAAGTAGTGTGCGCATCGGGACCCAGGAGAAGGAGCAGTGACCCCATAGGAGACTGAACCAGACCTACCTGCTAGTGTTGGAGGGTCTCCTGAAGAGGCGGGGGGTGGCTGTGGCTCACTGTGAGGACAAGGACACTGGCAGCAGAAGTTCTGGGAAATAATCCTTGCCATGAACCCTCCCAGAGTCCACCATTAGCCCCACCAAAGAGCCAGGTAGGCTCCAGTGTTGGGTCACCTCAGGCCAAACAGCCAACAGGGAGGGAACCCAGCCGCACCCATCAGCAGACAAGTGGATTAAAGTTTTACTGAGCTCTGCCCACCAGAGCAACAGCCAGCTCTATCCACCACCAGTCCCTCCCATCAGGAACTTGCACAAGCTTCTTAGACAGCCTCATCCACCAGAGGGCAGACAGCAGAAGCAAGAACTACAATCCTGAAGCCTGTGGAACAAAAACCACATTCACAGAAATATAGACAAGATGAAAAGGCAGAGGGCTATGTACCAGATGAAGGAACAAAATACAACACCAGAAAAACAACTAAATGAAGTGGAGATAGGAAACCTTCCAGAGAAAGAATTCACAATAATGATACTGAAAATGATCCAGGACCTCAGAAAAAGAATAAAGGCAAAGATCGAGAAGATGCAAGAAATGTTTAACAAAGACCTAGAAAAATTAAAGAACAAACACCTAGAAAAACTGAAGAACAAACAGAGAGGAACAATACAATAACTGAAATGAAAAATACACTAGAAGAAATCAATAGCAGAATAACTGAGGCAGAAGAATGGGTAAGTGACCTGGAAGACAGAATGGTGGAGTTCACTGCTGTGGAACAGAATAAAGAAATAAGAATGAAAAGAAATGAAGACAGCCTAAGAGGCCTCTGGGACAACATTAAATGCAACAACATTCGCATTATAGGGGTCCCAGAAGGAGAAGAGAGAAAGGACCCGAGAAAATATTTGAAGAGATTATAGTTGAAAACTTCCCTAACATGGGAAAGGAAATAGCCACCCTAGTCCAGGAAGTGCAGAGAGTCCCATATAGGATAAACCCAAGGAGAAACACATAGTAATCAAATTGGCAAAAATTAAAGACAAAGAAAAATTATTGAAAGCAGCAAGGGAAAAACGACAAATAACATACAAGGGAACTCCCATAAGGTTAACAGCTGATTTCTCAGCAGAAACTCTACAAGCCAGAAGGGAGTGGCATGATATACTTAAAGTGATGAAAGGGAAGAACCTACAACCAAGACTACTCTACCCAGTAAGGATCTCATTCAGATTCGATGGAGAAATCAGAAGCTTTACAGACAAGCAAAAGCTAAGATAATTCAGCACCACCAAACCAGCTCTACAACAAATGCTAAAGGAACTTCTCTAAGTGGGAAACACAAGAGAAGAAAAGGACCTACAAAAACAAACCCAAAACAATTAAGAAAATGGTCATAGGAACATACATATCGATAATTACCTTAAACGTGAATGGATTAAATACTCCAACCAAAAGACACAGGCTCGCTGAATGGATACAAAAACAAGACCCATATATATGCTGTCTACAAGAGACCTACTTCAGACCTAGGGACACATACAGACTGAAAGTGAGGGGATGGAAAAAAATAGTCCATGCAAATGGAAATCAAAAGAAAGCTGGAGTAGCAATTCTCATATCAGATAAAACAGACTTTGTTGTGGTCATCCATTTACAATGCTTGGTGTCAGTTTATTTATCTCTTGTAAAAATAAAATACAGTGTGTGTGTGTGAAAAAAATAAAATAAAAAGTCAAAAAAAATTCCCCCACCATCTTTGGGGAAACTTTAGCTAAAGACCTAAAAGATCTACATCCTGGAGGATGGAACCCTCCTCCAGGATGTGGATGACATTCTGATCACCAACCTGACTAAGGAGACCTCTGACAAAAATACTGTAACCACCCTGAGCCACCTGGCTAATAAAGGATATAAGGTGTTCAAGAAAAAGGCTCAAATGTCACAAACTAGGGTGACCTACCCGGGCTTCATTTTCACAGAAGGTCAGAGAAGCCCACCCCAGGAAAGGAAAGAAGTCATTTGCAGCCTCGCCTCTCCTAGAACTCGAATACAGCTTAGGGGATTCCTGGGGATAGTCAGGTTTTACACATATGGATCCCTAACTATTGTCTAAGAGCTGGGCCACTATATGAAAAGTTGAAAGGAAAGGATGATGATACTTTTGAATAGAATTCAGAATGCAAAGGGCCTTTCAAAAACTGAAAAAGCAACTACTTCAGGCCCCCCTGCCCTGGCCCTCCCAGATTTAGCTAAGCCCTCTGACCTTTACATTCATGAGAGAAGGGGAATCGCCCTTGGGGTATTAGCTCAAAAACTAGGACTGCTTACTAGGGTAGTTGCTTATTTCTCTAAACAATCAGATCAAACCACTAAGGGTGGCCTCCTTGCCTACAGGCAGTAGCAACTACTACCACCCTGCTAAAAAAGCTGGAAAGTGAACGTTTGCTCAGCCCATCACTATATGGACTCCACGCCGTGTTCAGGCCTTAGTAAATCCTAAGGGAACAGAATGGCTATCCCCCTGAAGCTCAATTCAAGTTCAGACTATGCTTTTAGACAACTCAGTGGCTACCATAAAAAACTGTCACACGGTAAATCCTGCCACGTTGCTACCTACGAAAATGGGACCCCTGGAGCATGATTGCATGGAAACCACAGACACGATCTATTCCAGCCACCGCGACCTACGAAGTGAGCCTCTCCCAACTGCTTAAGAGGAATGGTTCACAGAGGGGAGCAGTTTTATCTGAGAGAGGAGAAGTCTGGTGGGACACGCAGTGACCTCTAAGATGCAAGTCACAGAGGCAGGAATTCTACGCCAAGGACTTCTGTCCAAAAGGCCAAGCTGACAGCCCTCACCTGAGCCTTAGAGCTCGGGACCAGGAAGATCCTGAATGTTTACACAGATTCCTGTTTTGCACGTGCCATCCTACGTGCACACGGGGCTATTTGGAAGGAAAAAGGTATGTTTACTGCGGAGAATAAACTGGTGAAATACGGCTTAAGCATACTGAAAATCCTAGAAGCAGTACAGTTTCTAAAAATGTGGCAGTGATTCATTGTAGGGGTCACCAAAAGGGGGATGCAGAGGAAATAAAGGGAAACAAGGCAGACGCCAACTGCCAAAAGGGTGGCCCTAGAACCAGTAAATTGGCAACCAGCCCTTACACCCTGAAGGCCAGATCCATCCAATTACCCCTCAGTCTACACAAAGGAAGAATTAGACAAAGCCTAAAAATGGGGCTTCAGTAGAAATCTAGGAGGCCATGGGTGATGAGTCAATGAACATGGGTGAAACTTCTTTCCCTAAACAGCAGCTTGTAAAACCATCAGGGAAGCTCATCAGGAAACTCACTACAGGAGGGAAGCCCTATGTAACTGGTGAGTTAAGGTCACAGTAACTCCTGGCATGAAAGTATAATCAGTAAGATAGTTGAGACATGCCCCATCTGCACAACGAACAACGACAACATCAGACCCCCCAGAAGCCCCCTGATAAGGTCCATTCAGACCAGAGGGACATATCCTGGGGAAGGCTGCCAGACTGATTTCACTGTCATGCTTAGAGTACCCAGTAATTTCAGGCATCTCTTGGTGCTAGTGGACACATTTTCTGGGTGGATAGAAGCATTACCCACTAGAACTGAAACGGCAGCTGAAGTAACTAAGGCATCCGTTAGAAGGGACAATCCCCAGGTTTGAGCTCCCAAGATCCTTACAAAGTGATAATGGCCCAGCATTTGTGTCTCGAGTGACAAAGAGGATAACAAGTGCCCTGGGCGTGAAAGGGGCCTTGCTCTCAGCCTGGAGACCCCAATCATCAGGGAACATTGAGAGATCTAGTCACTCCTTGAAATGGGCCTTAGCCAAACTATGACAAGAAACTCAAGATAACTGTATTAAGTAAGTTGCTTCGGAGCTCCCTGCTCCACATGCGGTAGCCCCAAGGAATAAGTTAAGGTAAAGAGCATTTTAACTCCTGGATGCCTATTCCCCAAGCCTGAGAGAAGGGACACCCCAGCCCCCTTTGAAATGGAACAACTCAAGTGTGCCCTCCAGGTGGAAGAAACGGTGAAAGCGCTCTTGGAATAAGGTGACCAGGTGCTGGTGCCACCCACCCACCCACCTGCCCCCCCCCCCCACACCGCCAGGAGCCTGGGTGCACCTAACAACCTGGAAAACCAGCGGCCACAAGCCCAGCTCACTCCTAAGCGGACGGACCTCACTCGGTGACCCTAACCACCCATCTGCCCTTAAGTCACAGGGGTCACTCCAGGGGGGACACTGCATTTGAGGAAAGAGCCCCCCCCCCCCAGCACCAGCCCCAACCTCCAGAAAGACAACCTGGGACAAAGGACCCCCCTGGCCCACTCATGTGACCCTCTCTCTGACCTGAAGCTTCTCATCCGAATAACCACCAATGTGTGACCAGGGAGACTCAGGCCCAGCAGTGAGCCTCAGCGTCAGGGCCAAAGGCCTAGAGACCTGCGTTCTCAGGAAAAATGTGACGTGTGAGCATGATTCTCTCGCTAATATTTGGGCCATGGATCTTAAACTGTCTGGGGTCCTTTGTCTCCAAAAGGTTACACAAATGAGGGTCACCCAGGGATGTAAACAGTCAGGGCCCAGGCCTGGGGGCCACCAAGCAGACCGAAGGAGAAGTTCCCCTCCTCCACACGGGGTTCCGACACCACCCGTGCTCAGCAGGAAGCAGTAATGGAAGGTGGACCCAGGCGCTCAGCAACCCCACCCCCCCCCACGATGAGGAGCCGGACACAAGGCAGAGGACGGGTTTGTCAGCAGCAAGGCCCATTCACAGTTTCCTGGGAAGAATAGAACCTGGGTGAGAAAATAAAGTCTAACCTTGTTTCCTGCAGGCTGAGTCTAGTCGGCTGGCTGCCAGGGAACCATTGGAAGGTGGCCTCGCGCCCAGCCCTTCATACCAGGGATATCGGTGCAAAATGGCGCTACACAGAAGGTCCGCCCCCGCACACTCAGTTCAAGATGGCGGGCGGGCCGCCTGCAGAGACGCTGCGCCTGGCGCTGCGATGGGGGGGCGGGGCATGAGCAGCATCTGCGCCTGTGCCCGCCCACGCCAGAACCCTGCCCCTTCCCGGGCACCGGTTCCCTGCAGAGCCGCGCAGCCCGCCGTTTGAGCCGAGAGCAAGTGTTCTATTGGCGTGAGCGACGCTGGGCAGGAGGACCCTTGTTGCGGAAGGAGTCAGAAGGGTGGGTAACAGTTTGACCCTACATCCCAGCTTCTGACAGGTCTACCTGCACACATACAAAGTGACATCCATACAAGATGTTTCACAGCAGCGCTTGTGATTAGAAACACCCCTAGCACCAACTAAGACGAGGCTGGTACATCAGCATGTCAGGACACTGAGCAACTGTAGGAGGAACTGGGAACCTCTTACGTTTTGATGTGGGAAAATCTCTAGGATATACTGTTGACTGACAAAAATCAAACTGCTGAAGAACGTACACAGTGTCCCCAAAGTCTTAGTGCAGTTTTAAACCTTAATAATGTCAGAAGTATAAATGCTATAAATGAAAAAAAACCATGATTTGAAAACAATTGTATACATTTCTCATCCACTTAGTCTTGGGAGTTTGGAGTGATAAATTTTAACTTTAAGTCTTTTGTTTCAGTCAGTTTTCGTTATCTTCAATCAGAGGTACTGAAACAAAATAAAATGTATTATTCAAAATTCACATAACTAAATAAATGTAAAAGAGATTCAAATAATAAAACTTTCAAATGATGTATTTGGTACTTTGGTAGCATTTATGCTTCTGAAGCTATTAAAGCCCAAAACTGCATCAAGACTTTGGGACACCCTGTACAGAGTGTGCTAACTTTATTGTTTAAGAAAAGGATGGAAATAAGTTGTGTTGGTTTCCTGTTCTTTCTGTAACAGGTCACCACAAACTTAGTGGTGTGAAACCATGCAAGTTTATTTCCTGCTATTTCTGGAGAACTTCTGGAGGTCAGAGGTCTAAAATGGGCGGGTGGGGCTGTGTTCTTTCCCGAGGCTCTAGGAACAAATCCGTTTCCTTCCTTTTCTGGCTTCCAGAGGCGGCCTGCATGCCTGGGCTCATGGCCCCTCCTCCATCTTCAGAGCCAGCCGTGTAGTATCTTCCAGTCTCTCTCGGTTTTATCTCTGTCCCTGACCCTCCTGCTGCCCTCCTGTAAGGACCTTTGTGATGACACAGGCCCCACCTGGACAATCCAGGCTAACCCCTCCATTTCAAGAACCTCACCTAATCACATTGGCAAAGGCCTTTTTGCCATGTAGGGTAGCATATTCATGGATTCCAGGGATCAGGACATGGACAGCTTTGAGGGACCCATTGTTCTGACTACCACATATTTATTTTTGTATTTGCATAAAGAAACACTGGATGGATATATAAGAAAGTAATAAAAATGGTTACCTATGGGGGGGCAATGGGTAAGGTGGACAGGAAGGAAACAAGAATTCTTAATGTATATCATTTTATATGGATTTGATAGCTGAATATATGAATGTGTTATCTATTCAAAATAAAGTTAACTGTTGAAAAAGTAGAGCCTGCTGAGTTTGCTGTGGATACCCAGATTTTTGCAAACTCTGGGCTTTATGGAGATAACAGCATAATTTTTTCTGAAATGCTTGAATCCATTCTGTAGAATCAGAATCTATGAGTTTATTTACATGCAGTAAACTCTGCATTCTCTATGCGGCCAGCTCTGAGATCTGCCTTCAGTTGACTCTCTACTTTTTTTATTGAAGTATAGCTGATTTACAATGTTGTGCTAATTTCTGCTGTACAGCAAAGTGACTCAGTTATACACATATATACATTCTTTTTTTGTATTATTTTTCATTACAGTTTACCCTAGGATATTGAATATAGTTCCCTGTGCTATACAGTAGGACCTTGTTGTTTATTCATTCTCTCTATAAAAGCTCACATCTGCTAACCCCAACCTCCCGCTCCATCCTCCCCCAACCCCCTCTCCCTTGGCAACCTCCAGTCTGTTCTCTATGTCTGTGATTCTGTTTCTGTTTCATAGATAGGTTGATAGGAGAATCTTCTTCTAAGCTGTGGTCACTTCTGTTCTCTCACTGCCCAAGCAGTGTCAGAACCTCTCCCTCACTGGAGCCTGAGGCTCACTGCTTCTCTCTGACCTGCAGTTCTGGAAGCCCACATCTCCTGGAACCAAAGCCTCCTGTGCCTTGAATATCCACAGACGGGGCTTCCAAGGCAGAGTGGGGCAAGGAAAAAGCCCTGAGTTGGGGTTTAAGATGATAGACTCCAGTCTTGAGGTTGTCTCTGTCATGTGGTCCTGCAGATGTCGTAGGGAACGCAGCACAGGGCGAGGCTCGACAGACATCTGTGAAGTGAATGAATGAAGGATTGGGAGCAAGTTGTTTGACCACCCCCCGCCCCGCCCCCCGGGCTTCAGTTTCTGCACACCTCCGCCTTCAGCTCAAGGTTAAGCTTGAAACAGATGGTTCATGAGGCCCGCTGTCCAGCCTGGATGAGTCAGGGAGGGTGAGGGGTCAGAACTCCTGGCTGCTCTTCGTGTCCAGAGTGGAAAAAAAGGAAGAGACTCACGTTTGTTCTTCCTAAAGAGAACATGCATTTTTCTCCATCCATTTGGTGGAATTAACTGTGTCCAGTTCTGACCTCATGTCCTTTTTAAAAAAAAAGCAGTGCTGCTTTCCAAGGCACTAGCTTAAGGAGTAAGTAGATTAAGTGGTTTCTTTCCATCTCTATATTTCTCTCTTTTATTTAAAATAAATTTATTTATTTATTTTGGTTGCATTGGGTCTTCGTTGCTGCACGTGGGCTTTCTTTGGTTGTGGTGAGCGGGGGCTACTCTTCATTGAGTGCGCAGGCTTCTCATTGCAGTGGCTTCTCTTAATGCGGAGCACGGGCTCACGGGCTCTAGAGCGCAGGCTCAGTAGTTGTGATGCACGGGCTTAGTCGCTCCATGGCATGTGGGATCTTCCTGGACCAGGGCTCGAACCCGTGTCCCCTGCATTGGCAGGGGGATTCTTAACCACTGTGCCACCAGGGAAGCCCCTCTATATTTCTCTTTTAAGGGAGCTGAAAATTACAGGACTCCTATTAAGGCTTTTCCTCTGCTCCCCGTTTCTGTCTCCCTCACTGCCTTCAACTAACAAACAGCCTGTCCTGGAGGGTACACAGCAGCCTGATGGTAGTGCCACCTGTCCCAGAATCTGCGAAGGCCTTTGGAATGCATGGCCCAATTTGCAAAAAATGTACTCATGTGAGCACTGTAGCTTAATAATTGGCCAGTTTGTCCTAGACTTAAGCTACAAATGCCTCCAAAATCTAGATAGGCTTGGGTGATGAAGATGGTGACAACTCAGTATTTATTTTCCATGTCTTCTGAACTTTGTGCAGGTAAGTTTATAAAGTAGGTATTTTCTGCCCTAATTCTTCTGTTTTCCTTATAGGAACTCTGTGATTTCTATCATTTATGACCCTATCTCAATTAATATAGGTGCATATTAATTGAGACTTTTCGTTCCCTTATGTTCTTATGATACCCTGTGTATATCTCTGTTGATGTAATTATCACTTGTGTTAAAATGAGCTATTTACCTAGCTATCTTCCTAACTAGATTGGGATCTTCCTTAGTGTAGGAATTGCGCTTTTTTACATCTTTGCATCAACCTTGTCTTTAACAAAAGGCCATGCACACAGTACGTGAGTAATAAATGTTTGTTGACTGATTAAATGTAAACATTTAACCCAGGGTCAGTTAGTCTATAATACAGGCCATATGCTGACCTGTCCACTCTGTGACCATAGCAGACATCACTAACTGATCACTGATCACAATGTTCTTTTCCACTAAGCTGGGATATAACCCCTGGAATCCTTCTCAACACAGCACTCTAGGCAGCAACTATGAATAGATCATGGTTGGCACACAAGGGGAAATATTTCATCTGGTTTTAATCTAATGTTACCTTTGCTGTAAGCTGTATTAGCTGGTGCAAGACAAGATCTGGGTCAGAGCCAACATTCATTGGGGTGCCCCAGAATGACCCACTGATGGTTTACAGCTAGCATCTCAGCTTGTAGAGATTGTTACGATGAACAGTCAAGTTCTTTATGCTGTAATTTTACATTCTAGCTACTCCTCCTGGAGAAGATTATCAGGTTCTTTCCTCCACTTGCCTTTCTTGGGGAAATGGGCCTTTTTTCCCCTTACACTCCGCTTCAAGTTACAAACTCAACAAAAATAATGGCCACCAGGGAAAAGGATTTTATTCCCTCAGTGGCCATTAAAACGTGGTTGGTCACGTTTCTGTAAAAAGGGATGAAAAGTATACCAGAGCCTGGATATCTCCTCTGAAATGACTTTATAAGTCAAGAGTCCTGAACTGTTTCAGTGAAGCACAGCTGCGGTGGGGACGGCACTCATCACACACCAACACAACCCCTCCGGCTCACTGTTCCTTTATTTTCAGGGTCTCAGTGTGGTCTCCAGGGAGTTCTGTACTGGCAGCAGTGACGAGCTGTCATGATGGAAAAGCCATTCCCAAGGGGATTCACATACTAGATACTTCACAATACAGGAAGTGACAACAATACTTACAAAAATGGGAAAAAAGCCAAGAGCTAATGATTTCTCATCTCTATTTTCAGCAACACAGGTAGAATTGTGTCTTAAGAAATTTGACTCTATGCAATTAAAAAGTCTGCTGATTTCAACATTTGGGGTCTTCTGCATTTGTTCTGTCTAATCACTTCCTTCTGAAGAAAAAAAGATCAATTACTTCTGAGGAAAAATGGAAAAGATGATAATCAACGTCCCCTCCCCCTGCACATTACTTAAACTGGAAAAGGTTCATTTAGAAACTTAGAAAGATTCTACTGTTTAAAGACCTTGCATGACTAATATTCATCCTTTTCTTTCAGATGAAAAGCTATTGGACAATTACAGCCTTAAAGATCCTCTCATTGTAGCGAGATGTAACAAAGACGCTGCAGCTGAACTTAAGAATAAGAACATGGACTGTGCTTGTGGGACTTCCTGTGCACTTAAGTTATATTCTTAGGTCAGCTCCTCCCATGGAAGAATTGGAGCATGGCTGTTCCCCATTGCATGGAATCTTTAAATCGATGGTGCTTTTCTGCCATCCTGTCGCAGAACAACAAGGTTAATGACTGCTTTTGATGACTAGGATTGATGACAAAAGTCCCAGCTCTATCTCAGGTCTCCTGTATCACCTTTACTTCCCCTCTCCAAATTTATTCTCCTGTCTTTAAATAGTCTGACCAAAAAAATATGAGTCAACCACATTCCAAGCCAGGGATCTAATGTTTGAGAAAATTCAACCCCAAACAAGATATAATGAAGCAGAATTCACTGAGTTCTGGAAGCAGCCAACATCAACGGGTGCATAAGAGCCATCCCAGAGGATTAGGGGCTATGAGGTTTAGGGGGCCGGGCACTAATCTGGGATTCTAGAAACTTGCGCTGTAACCGAAAGATAATACACGTCTCACCCTATACTAGTTAAAATGCTTTTAAGCAGCACAGATAGAGAGGGATCTGCAAAATGAGGGCATCCAGTCATCTGTTACCATTCCTGATCCCCTGAACACAAACCTTTCTGTGAGCTTCCCTGAAGCTATGCAATCCTGCAGCCTGCAAAGGCATGAAGCTGGGAGAAAAGAGGAAGCAGAGAAAAATGTTTTCCAGAGAGGTCTGGATACATCTGTGTACGTACAATGAACATTTTGCATGAGGCAAGTTAATACCATGCTTCATTTTCCTGAAGAGGGAGGCCATATGTGTTATCAGTCTGAATATATTTTATCTGTCTTTGGCCCTAAGCTGCTTATTTATTTATTCATCTATTCATTTATCTATTCAGCCAATATTTATTGAACACCTACTGTGTATCATGCTCTGTTCTAGGTGCTGGGGAGGCAGATATAGATATAAAAGATATTCAAATAAAATGTGGAGAAGTATAAAGTGAGATATATGGGGTAGTGAATAACAGGGAATATATCCCCAAGCAAAGGGGTTGCTTATATTGGAGGAACATAACATAAATAATGGATTTGCATAATAGCTGTTAAAAATACTGTTTTTTGAGACAGCTTTTGTTTTTTGATACTCAACTTTTGAGTTTTTCACTCCAGTAGTCATTCTATAAAAGAACCACTTTCCCCTATGATAAAAATAAAACACACTATTTTCAAGAATAATGTATTTATATATAAAGGTATATATTATTTCAATCAGTAATTAAATAGCTAAGTTCTAAGATGTCACAGGTGGGCTTTTCTGGAAACAGATGCTGAGATGAAGTTTGATGTATAGAGTATTTATTAGAGACCAACATCTGTGGAAAGGAGGAGAAGGGGGAGGGATTTCTTTGAGGGAAAATGGTCAAACTACAATGCAGACCAACAGCAGCCCTATGGAGAGCTTTGGAGCAGAAATGGCCCATCAGAGTGGTCTCAGGTTGGGCTGAAATAGCTGGGCCTTTGTCTTTGGCCACAATTGGTCTATGGATGTGGGTCCCCCAGGAAGAGCATGCACTTGGCCAAGTCAGCCCTCTGCTACTGAGGCAAGTTGGACATGGAAATACTAGAATACCTCCCCAGCATCTGAAAACAAAAACTTTCCCTCTCCTTCCCCAAGTTAATTTCTTGTATGTGCAGGATAATGAACGAGACTGGGAAGATAGCAATGATCAAAATGCAATTATAGGGGCTTCCCTGGTGGCGCAGTGGTTGAGAGTCTGCCTGCCGATGCAGGGGACACGGGTTCGTGACCCGGTCCGGGAAGATCCCACATGCCGCGGAGCGGCTGGGCCCGTGAGCCATGGCCGCTGAGCCTGCGCGTCCGGAGCCTGTGCTCCGCAACGGGAGAGGCCACAACAGTGAGAGGCCTGCGTACTGCAAAAAAAAAAAAAAAATAGTAATTATAGGGAATTCCCTGGTGGTCCAGTGGTGAGGACTTGGCGCTTTCACTGTTGGGGCCCGGGTTTGATCCCTGGTCGGGGAACTAAGATCCTGCAAGCCACACGGTGAGGCCAAAAAAAAAAAAAAAAAAAAAAGCAATTATAGTTATTCTTTAAGCTTAACTTTCTACCAAGTCTTTTAACAAGAGCTGGGTAATTCTTTTAAAAATGTTTTTTATAGTATTTTTAGATCAGTTTTAGGTTCATAGCAAAATTGAGCAGAATGTACAGAGATTTCCTGTATACTTCCTGCCCCCACGATCCACATCCCACACCAGATGGGACGTTTGTTACAATCAACGAGCCTGCGTTGACATCTTTATCCTCCAAAGCTCCCAGTTTACATTAGGGTTCACACTTGGTATTGTACATTCTAGGAGTTTAGATAAATATATAATGACATGTATCCACAATTGTGGTATCATATAGGAAAGTTTCACTGCCCTAAAAATCCTCTGTGCTCTGCTTATGTATTCCTCCCTCCTCCTCAGCCTCTGGCAAGTACTGATCTTTTTACTATCTCTATAGTTTTGCTTTTTCCTGAGTGTCATATAGCTGGAATCATACAGCCTTTTCAGACTGGCTTCTTTCACTTGGTGATAGGCATTTGAGTTTCCTCCACATCTCTTCGTGGCTTGGTAGCTCATTTCTTTTTAGTGCTGAATAATATTCTAGTGTCTGGATGGACCACAGTTCATTTATCCATTCATCTACTGAAGGACATCTTGGCTTCCAAGATTTGGTGATTCTGAATAAAGCTGCTATAAACATCCGTGTGCAGTTTTTTTGTGTGGACATAAGTTTTCAACTCACTTGGGTAAATGCCAAGGAACACAACTGTTGGGTCATATGGTAAGAGCACATTTAGTTTTGTAAGAAATGGTCAAACTGTGTTTCAAAGTGACTGCACCATTCTGCATTCTCACCAGCATTGAATGAGAGTTCCTGTTGCTCCACATCCTCACCAGCACTTGGTGGTGTCAGTGTTTTGGATTTTGCTCATTCTAATATGTGTGTAGTGGGTTAATTCTTTTTTAATTAAATTTTTCTGAAATTCTCACATGTTTGAAAGAATTTCTAATTTTAAGTCTTTGAGTAATAGGAACTGAAAAAATTAAGCTGCTTTAATAGTAACCAATTTTTGAGTACTACAATCAGGTCCACTCTGATCAAAATAGAAGTTTCATATTTCTATGTGGTTCAACAACTTTTTAAAAATTATTTTTGGTAAATGATAGTTAAAAACAAAATATTAAACTAAGTGATAAGAAAAAGCTATTTCTTAATTTTGACATCAATAAACATATTGGTGTGCTGGGATTATTTTAAACTCAAATACTAAAATAATTCTAAAGCTGCCTATCAAATTACTAATTAATAGATAGAAGTTGCTCTTGGTACAGATTAAATAAAACTAATCTTAAATCTGATTTGAATTCTTCGTATTTGTTGTTTCAAAAGATGCCTAAACTTGGCAGAATTCTTTGGGGAATGCAGGTAGAATTTGCAATATAAGAAAAACATAGCAAGGTGTAGGGCTAGCGTGGTTGTTGAATTTGGGGACTGTAGGTCTGCCTGGAGCAGGAGTGGGATGGGGGATACAGGAGACCTATGACACTGACCTGGGTCTTGAAGGGTGAAAGGACCTTTGTTTCCCTTTCTGTGCCAGCACAGGTGTGGGAGATAAAATCCAGGATTTGTGATCCATATTCTTTATTGACCATTCCACTGGTCATGAAAAGGTTGCTTGTAGAACTTTAAAAGCATCTCTGGCATTCCTCTAAAAACAAACAAACAAAAAACCCAACTACTCTTCTCTAGATTTTTTCCCTAAATAGGGCAGATCTGCAAAGATGGAAAAAAAGAGGAAATACTAAAAATAACTTTCCCCAATTCGTGATAACCAAATACATATGGGAAGATGGAAATAGTTTCCAATTGCCCAAAGCAAAACTGTGAATTCCCCCAATGCAGGGAGTAATTAGAAACAGCCCCAATGTCCTCAAGGTGCTGTGGGACCACGTGGTCTTGATCTGGCAGGGGACTCTGAGTAGGTGATTTTTTGGAACGTGTAGACATGGAAGAGCTGACTCTGAAAACATTTATATCTGTTATTTTTTTTCCACAAAGCCCTGGGTGCTGGGTTTCTTCTTGGAAAGTCAGAAATTCTGCATCTCGAAATAGAGATTCTAGGGTGGGAGTGTAATCCGAATTGCACATTTCATGAAGCCCAGAGGGAGGGGCGTGGCCACTCCTTCTCAGCTGGCAGGGATTTTGTTTTTGACTCCGGCGTGGAGGAGAGCCACCTGTGTGGGCGGTGGCATCCAGGGGAGGGCGGGGAGGCTGCCAGGACCAGCCTGGAGGTGCGTCACTCTGGGCTTTGGCCCAGCTGACCAGTTGGTTACCCTACCTTGGAAATTTGGCTGCCGCTCAGCCAGCTGGCCAGGGGCTGCTGCCAGGGCTGCCTCCCCAGACAGGGGGGCGGGGTCGGCAGCTACAATCACCAGGGTGGGGCGTGGGCAGCCCCATCTGACCTGCAGGGCGGCCAACGCCCCTTTGTCCTTTGATGATCCCCCAGATTCACGTTTCTCTTCCCTCTGTCCTATTCCCAGTGCAGATATTCAACCAGCACACACCCCCATGAGAGTGGTGTTTGGTGAAACACCCAGTGCCTGCCCCGAGGGCCCACATACTGCCGGGCGCTGCTCCAGGACCTCCTGGGCCTGCATCCGCCCCATGTGGCTGTTCAATGTTGTGAACCTCACCTCTGCTCACACCTGTTATCGTTTTCTTTTCTTCCACTGACTCAATTTCCTGCCTACTCACCCCAAATCCTGCTTTTGGCCACCCCCTTATCCCAGGCTCCCTTGAATGACCTGCAGGCCAGGATCCTGGATCCTTTCCGACGGAGTCCTGGGCTTGCGCCTCTCCTCATCCGGAAGGACAGGTGCCTCCTTCCTCCACCTCATCCTGCAGCCCCAGCTCACCTGCTAGCAGAGATTCTGATCAGGGGTGGGGGTGGGGTGAGGGGGCAGCCTGCCTGGGGGCGGGCCCTGCAGACTTCACACAGACTCCCAAGGTTCTGAGACTTTTTTTCATTGATGCTTCTACTCAGCCTGCTCAAGGGTAAAGTGCCCAGACTGACCAATTTGCTCGTGCCCCTGTATCAGTCCACCAAAAACATGTAAACCAAGACTCATTGTTCCACACTGTCTGCAGCTCCCCCTTTGGATGTAACAACCTCTTGGTACCCGAAGCTGCTGCAGTTTCACAATTAAGTGGATGAGTGAAAACACCTGGGCTGAGGACCCACAGAGCGTGGGATTCCGTGTGTATAAAGATGGCACAGCAGAGGACCATGTCCCCAAGGAGCTTGAGTTTCTGGTTCAGAGAAAGACGGATATAATCTAAAGGCAGGGAAGGGGGTAAAAAATGGTATGAGGGAGACAGAAACAAATGCCTTCGGAGAAGGGAGCTATGGCTTTGGCTGGGGGGTGGTGAGGGGAGGGTCCTGGGCCTGGGGAGGGGCCCAGTAGGGTTGGAGTCCCGGCTTTGTGACCTCACCTTGCCTCCATTCCCTTGACTATAAGACGGAAATAATCGTACCTGCCTCACAGGATTGTCATGAGGATTACGCGAGCTCCTCAAGCCCCTGGCATGTGGTAAATGAGAAATTAACAGAAGCTCTTGTCGAGTTTCATGGAGGAGACGGCCTCTGGTCACGTGGATACGGACACGGGCACATGGAGTGTCCGTTGCAGGTGTTGGGGACTCAGAGATAAACAAGGCAGAGTTCTTACCAGCAAAGAGCTTCTAAAGAACTGACAACTTAAGTGATGCCAATCTTCTGTGATAGAAAGTTTTCTATTTCCCTTTATTTTTAAAAAGATTTTTAGATCTATTTCCCTTTAAATGCACAGGACTTGAAAACAACTACCAAGGAAGGTTCCTAATGAAAAAAGACAAAGCACGCAGGCGTACATTATGGGGAGGACTGTGGACTCCTGGGTCTGAAGATAACCACCTGTAGGTGGGAGATGGCATTGGTTCGCCCGGAGAGCAGCGTTTCTCCACGCGACCACTAGGTGGAGATAGAAGCACACAGAAGTTGCGAGAATGTCCGAGTCCAGTGTTGTCTGTGCCCCTGACAGGCTGGTCCAGGGGCTGCTCTGCTCACCAGCTTCCTCCCTCACCCCCAAACACCCCACGTGGCCACCCTCTCCTCCCTTCCTGCCCTTCTCTCTTCAGATATTTCCTGAAAGACGAATGATGTGTTTCAGGTCTGCACAGGCAAAAGGAGCACAGATGTATGGAAAATTCTATAGAAAAACCAAATGTTACACATCGCGTTATCCTGTTAGGTTGTCATGTTTGAGAAATACACATCTGTGAAGGTGCAGTCCCATGAGGACCCAGGAAGTTCCCCTGAACTCATACCTGGGCTTGGCTGTACAGACACACGGTGCTACGCACAGGGACCGTTGCTTACCTGGAACACCCCCAAACACCTGAGACATAGGGGAGAAAATCAAGGTGGTCTGAAACGTGCTTGTTACCAGGTGATGTGTCCTCATTCAAAGGACATTTCTTGAGTGCTCAGTCTGTGCGAGGCCCAGGGCCAGGCAAGAGATGAGCTGCGACAGCTGGCCAAGAGCAGGGTGTCAGGAGCACTGGTGTGACACCTCAGCCAAGACAGTGTAGGGAGGGGGGAGAGAAAAAAGACAGAGAGTAAAGTTCCCGGCTCCCTGCTTCATGTGGCTTTATTAAGAGTCCGTATCAGCTGGGTTCTGGGTAATTGGGTTTGATGGCTCAGCCTGGAGTTGATTGACAGTCCAGGGGGATGCTGAGCTTGATTTAATCACAGTGCAGTTTACATGTAGAATTTTATGCATGGCAGGTGCCCCAGCTGACCTTAGGAAAGGGCATATTTGGGGGACATGAAGTTTGCTGTTAGAACAGGGGTATGAGAAGGGCTTGGGCTCAGGACTCCGGCACTTGAGTGCAAGTCCAGCTTCGCTCCTTACTGCACATGGACTTGAGCCAGCACCTCAAGACAGGGCTCATGACAGACTTCTAGGATGGCCCCAAAGCTTCCCGCCCCTGGTGCACATGCTCTGGGTAGTCCCCGCCCCTGCGTGGGGTGGGCCTGTGGGTACGGTGGGAGCCGATATGAAGACTGCGAGTATCTCACAGTGGACCGGCAAAGGTGAGGGTCTGCAGAAGTCATCAAGGTACCAAATCAGTTCACAGGTGGGCCTGGCCTAATCAGGCCAGAGGGCCCCGAGGTCAGAGACGGAAGCCAGGAAGAGTCTCCTGATAGCCCTGAGGAAGCAAACTGCCCATACAGCCGGCAGGACAGCAGGGACCTCACTGCTATGACCATCAGAACTCTGGCCGTCGTTTCCGGGGCAGCCTTTGTAGGGGGGTGTAGGGGTAGGCTCCGCAAGTGGGCTTGGAAGAAGATGCCGATGAGAGGAGATCACAGCCCAGCTGACGCCCTGACTGCAACATGTGAGACCCTGAGCAGAGCCAGGCTGGACTCCTGACCCACGGAAACATGTCGACTTCAGCTGCTAAGTTTGTAATGGTTTGTTCAGCGGCAGCAGAAAATGAACTCAGGACTTGTCCACCTCCTTGTCAGGGCTGTCGTGAGGACTGGAAAAAAGGTACGTAAAGCACCTGGTAGGTAGGAGCGTACTGATAAGTGGTAGCTCCAAGTCACATAATCTGTAATTGTCTCATTCTCTTTTTCCCAGTGCACATCAATCTCTGTTTTGAACGGATCTTGTGAAATGCTAAACTGCTGGAAGGATGTGTAACTCGCTCCAGTTTGGGGTCTGGGACACAGTAAACAGTAAGTGACAGAGTCGGTGGTGGTAACAGTGATGGTGAGTTTGCAATGATGATGACTTTTATCCTGGTGAAAATTAGGTGTATTTCGCAACAGGACACAGATCTTTTTTCCCCCTTAAAACCACTTTTGACTTACTTCACGAAAGTAGCTTTTCTTGCAGAACCAGAAACCATGATTGAATCACACGCTGAGGAGAAATGAACCTTAGATATAATCTGGTCCAACAACTTCAGGTTACAAATGAAAAAAGCAAACTGAATCTGAAGCAGCTTTGTTCAATGCCACAGAGTGAATTAGTGGTAGAATGAGGAACAGAATCAGGTATCTTGATGCCAAGGCCATTTCCACAGGTCCACGTGTTTAGTTCTCTTCTGAAATTTTCTCTTTTTTTAAGGGAAAAATCCCAGCTCACCAAGTGTCAGCATTCCCTTGTAAAACTCAGCTCCCTCCAAGGCCTAGAAGCTACCTAAGCAATTAAAATGGATTTATAACATTTGTTATACAAATAGAAATATATTTCTATGCAAATGCTCAATTGATTAGTTCCCTATGAGACTCGAGAGAAGTAAACAACCAGGAAGCAACAACACACCGGGCTTCCCTGGTAGTGCAGTGGTTAAGAATCTGCCTGCCAACGCAGAGGACACAGGTTTGAGCCCTGGTTCTGGGAAGATTCCCACATGCCGCGGAGCAACTAAGCCCGTGAGGCAGAACTACTGAGCCCGCGAGCCACAACTGCTGAGCCTGTGTGCCACAACTACTGAAGCCTGTGTGCCTAGAGCCCGTGCTCCACAACAAGAGAAGCCACCAAAATGAGAAGCCCGCGCACCCCAACGAAGAGTTGCCCCCGCTCGCTGCAACTAGAGAAAGCCCACGTGCAGCCATGAAGACCCAATGCAGGCAAATATGCATAAGTAAAATATAAATTTATTTTTTAAAAAAAAGAAAGAAAGAAACAACACACATGTTAGAGTGGAGCCCATATAGCTCTTGGAACTAAACCAAGGCCAGCCTGCAGCAGACAGATGTCCTAAGATGTACCGTGGATGGGAGAGAGCTGAGGTCACCGATAAGTTGTTTCTGTTTTAAACCAAATATGAAGGATTTGTTCCTTATTACGTCTGCGCCCAGGCTATAAGTCCTTCCTCCAATGCAAGCTCTTTCTCCCGCCCCCGTCCAGTCCAGAGGCCAAGCAGGCCACTGGCCTTCACTGAGGTTCCCTCAGCTCTGCCCTGTACCTCGAAGTCTAAGCTGTTCGGGTCCTCTTGGCCTGAGCATCTCCTGGGCAGGGCAGTTGGGCACCAAGTCAGGAAGCCAGCAACCTGCCTGGCCTTTTCCCCCTTCTCCCCACCTGCTTGGTATCCCCTCGCCCCCTGCGCTGGGCCTCCCCTGCCCTCTCCTCCTCCACCAGCACACCTACCATGAGGAAAAGAACTGAGAGTTCAGCCTCTGTGTTTTCTAGCTCGAGGGCGTTTGCTTTAAACCCTTTTCCATTACCAAGGATCAAAATACCCTCCGCTCCCCCTCGGAGTAGTTCTAGGCTCAGCGGTAGTGGCAGGAGAGAGAACACAGGTTCATCGATGACCCGGTTCCTAACTCCCTCTCTCTGTGTGTCCAGGGAACAAAACTCAAGGGACTGACTGACAGTGTGGGCAATGACTTTTGGGTGTTGTCCGGAGGAGGTGAAGAGCTTTGCCTCAGTCCAACGTGGCTGTGACCCCAGGAGGCTGGCATGAGATCTGGTTGATGGAAAAGGAAGTGAGGCCCACCGAGGCTTGGAAACTGCTCTGGATGAGCCCAGGCCTGGGGTCTGCAGTTGCCCCACCTGCGCTCTGACCCCCTAAAATTGTCCTTCTCTCTGCAGCGTTGATCACGTCCCCATTTCTTCCGCGGCCTCCTGTGTTTACCAGCTTTACTGCGCGGGGTCAATCTCCCTGCCTCTCCCCACCCCCAGTGAGGACCCTCCTGTCCCACCAGGGCCGGGGTTTTGTCAGTCCCGTTGACTGGGGAGCCCCAAAGGCGGGGAAGAGGGCCCGCCCCAGGTGGGTGCTGGGTAGACATTTGATGAATGAATGAACGAGAGCAGCCCAAGGCGAGATTTCAAATGAGGCGTTTTTCTCCAACTTCGGCACCAGCTTAGGAATCACCCAAAGCCGTCTCTTTTCTTTTTTGAATAAAGACGCTCAGTTCATCTCATTTGTGTCCTGTGAGGAAACAGGGTTTGGGGATTTCATGCCATGAAGCCAGCCACGTGGCTTTCACCTGCTCCCTCTCCCAGGTGGTTTTGGGTTTCTTTCCACCCACGTGATGAGGAGGGAGGCTCAGTTGCCAGCAGCCACAGAACGCGCGTTCATGACCAGGTGGGCTCCTCGGGCACTGTCAGGGCATGAGTGCTGTCTAGGGGTCACATCTTCAAGTCACACTTTTGGACACTGCTCTCTCTGTCATTGGATATTCCGCACGGCCACCAGCTTCATATGCGTTTCGGCTCCCATGTGGTCGCATCTGTAAAGGACACATCCCCGCCCCCTCTTCCCCAGCCTCCCTGCCAACTGCCTTCCACACGTGAACCTACCTCGGATTTGAACCTGTGGCTGTGTGCGTGCATGTCTTGTGCCACTTGTCTTTATGTTCCATATGTGGATTGTTTTAGTCTTCCTAGGTCTCTGTTCGTGGGGTTCTATGCCTGCTTCAATGCTGTCTTACATAATTACTCCCTCTATTCACACAGAGGTTTGTTGGTTTCAAAAGACTCCACAAACATCCTCTCATGCAACCTCCCAGCAGCCTGTGAGGTTGGCAAGACAGGCATAGTTACGGGTGACGTTTTACAAATGAGTAGTCTGGGGCTCAGGGAGGCTAAGGTTACAAGCTGGGAAGAGGCAGGACTGGGACTAGATCCAGGTCTTCTGGGGCCGTGTTCCCAGCCTTTCCCACGGTGCCACCGGGCCCGGAATCCTGTCGGCCGTGTTTCAAGTGTAGTGCCACGTATAATTAGGTGATTAATGAATGCTTTTAAAGGCTGGTGTTTTCTGCAGCTTCGGAAGTAATAGTCCCTGTGAACAGTGTAAAAATAATGGAGCTAAGGGAACAAAAATATAATCTAAAGCGGTCAGAGAGCTTTGAGGGCATCATGTGAGATGCGAGGAATGAGTAGATCAGGTGGAAAGAAGACAAATTCTGAGGGTGAAAGACCAAGCTCAGACTGAGTGGAAAAGAAGAAAGAAAAGCCTTACCCTGGTGATGTGTTTTTCACTTTCAAATAAGTGATCTTTATTCCTCGACCAAACTTGGGAGGTAGGCGTTATTAGAATCTCCACACATTTGATGAAAATACTGCAGATCAGAGAGTTTAGTGCTTTTTTTTCCCCAACATCCCTCAGCTAGCTACTGTCATCCCTCAGTATCCATGGGGGATTGGTTCTAGAACCTTCTCAGATACCAAAATCCAAGGATGCTCAAGTCCCTTGTATAAAATGGTGTGATATTTGCATATAACCTACGCACATCCTCTCAGATACTTTAAATCACCTCTAGATTACTTATACCTAATATAGTGTAAATCCTGTGTATCAATAAATAATTGCAAATACAACGTAAATGCTCTGTAATTAGTTGCCAGTGCATGGCAAATTCAAATTTTGCTTTTTGGCCCTTTCTGGAATTCCTTTTTTCCAAATATTTTCCACCTGAGGTTGGTTGAATCTGCAGATTCAGAAATCACCCGCGGATACGGAGGGCAGACTGCAATTGGAGGAGCGGGGATTTAAAGCAGCCCTCTGGCTCTAGAGACTGAGTTTTTTTCAAGGGCAAAACCTAGATTGGTTTTCCCCTGAGAATGTGCAGTAAGTCTGGGTCCTTGAGTTCTATCTGAGTTGTTTTCCTACAGTAAAAACAGCCACGCTCTTTGTTTCTCCCTTTTTATAGTCAGCTCTAGAGGGACATAGTAGCACATGTGACAAATATGAGTTCAAACCCCTGCCCTGCCACTCACCAGCTATGTCAATTTTTAAAAATTTAAGTATCGTTGATTTACGATATTATATTAGTTTCAGGTGAACAGCATAGTGATTTAGCATTTTTACAGATTATACTCCATGACAGGTTATTACAAGATAATGGCTATAATTCCCTGTGCTATAAAATATATCCTTGTTTCTTATCTATCTTATCCAGCAGTGTGAATCTAAGCCAGGTACGTGCCCTCTCTGTGCCTCAGTTTTATCATCTGTGGAATGGGATGATAGCACGCCTTCCAGAGGGCCAGGTTCCAGGTCGTGGAGGCAGGAAAAACAGGCCAGGTTCAGTTACACACCCAAGTTCTTGGTCTTCTTTGGTCTGTGAAGCCTAGGACTCGGGGGTGGGGTCTCTCTGTGAACATTTCCATGAATGGAGGGGAGGGGGTGTGCAGAGAAGGGGTAAGAAGCAGTAGACTTAGCACTTCATCCCAACTCTCCATTTTTGTTTGTATGGAACATTTACATATTCTGAGGACTCATCCACTTTTTTCTGGGATCACAATAATAATAATAATAATAATAATGGTAAGCATTGCAGATAATCCCCCGAAGTGGCTTATTGAAAATTGATGCTATTTGGGCAATTTCCTGGCAGTCCAGTGGTTAGGACTCTGTGCTTTCACTGCCTAGGGCCTGCGTTCAATCCCTGGTCTGGGAACTAAGATCCTGCAAGCCACATGGCGCAGCCAAAAAGAAAAAAAAAAGGAAAGAAAGAAAATTGACACTATTTTGAACAATCGTTATTTTTCCTGGATACTTGGGGCAAAAGCAGCTTCTTTTGCCTGTGGCAATCTCCACCTCCTGGCCGCCTTCCAATACGCTCCTGGTTGTGCGTATTTTCCAGGCATAGCTCCTTAAGAGGCCTGCCCTGTCCTTCCAGGACAGCGGCAGGTGACACTGGAGGCCTGCCTTTCCCCCTACAGTCGGGGTCCTCTTCCCTAGCTCGTTCTTTCCAGAGGGTTCAGATCTGCTCCCTGTAGCTTTCTGCCTCCTTCGTGTAAAAGCCTTCTGCTGCTTCTCGCCAAGTCTTCTGCCTTTGCTCTAAATTCTGCCTCAAGACGTAGATCTTCCCTCAAGACTTTTATGGAGATTTTTGCACCAGAGTGCTCCTATGATTTTTAACAACTGAACTGTTGCTTCCTCTAGATTTATCTTGGCAGACAAGGAGCAGCATATAAGCCTCTGTAGCAGGAGAAGAAATCACTGCCAAATGGTGGTATTTACTTCTGCAGTTCTCTGATAAAAATGAGGTTTTCCTTCAAGACAATGGTACTGTTAAACACTGACAAAATATGCATTTAAAGCCAGTCTGTGGTTGCTTCTCAACCAGCTTATTGATTTCAATTCACTATTTTAGGTGCTAAATAAACGGTTCTATTCTTGGTTTTGAACAAGTTCATTCTTTGGAAACAGATCTCTCCCTCTTTTATTCCCATTTCCTTTTACAAATACAAACTTTTGCAGCATCTATTTTTTAACATGATTCCGACGCCCGTGGGAGCACCGTCTCCCCTCCATCCGCCTGACTTCTGCCCACCCTCCGGGCCTCAGCTCCAATGTCACCCTGAGCTGCGTGAAATCTGTCAGCTTGGCATGACAACCACATCTCTCAGAGCTCCCTTCCTGTGTGTTTCCAGTTGTGATGAGCCACAGAAGAGGTTCTCGTAGGAGCGAGGAGATGGAGCTGGCACATGGCCTGTCACCTGCCGCTCCGCTCGTGGGCAGGAGGCTGGGACTGTACCCCACCACTGCGCCTCCCAGGACCCTCCTCCAGCTCCTCCCAGGTGTGGGATTGGGTCCATGACAAAGGGCCTGGCTGGTGCCCGATGCCCACACCAAGGACAGAAGCCACAGGAGGGCTTCCTCTCTCCCCCACTTTCCATCACCTTTCCTTCCCCGACTGCCTGCCCTGTGGACCTCAGCTCCAGCCTCAGACATGAGGACAAGAGCCTTCCAGAGGCTGCTTAACCAGCTCCCACGAGTGCATGAGGCCAGTCCCACCAGCAAACCTATCATCTATCTCTCTATCTAAATATCTATTTATCTATCTATTATCTATAATCTATCTATCATCTATTATCTATCATCTATCAATCTATCATCTATCTATCACCTCTATTATCTATCTATCATCTCTATCTATTATCTGTTTATCTATCTATCATCTATATCTATCCACTCATCTATCTCTCTCTCCATCTATGTATTTATCTATGTATCACCTCCCTGCCTATCTTAGCTCAGGCTGCACTAACAAGATAACATAGACTGGGTGGCCTGTAAACAACAGAAATTTCTTTCTCGCAGTTCTGGAAGCTGGAAGTCCAAGACCGAGGCTCAGGCAGATTGGGTGTCTGGTGAGGGTCCTCTCCCCAGCTGTTGACCATATTCTTGCTGTGTCCTCACACAGTGGAAGGGGTGAGGGAGCTCCTGGGGTCTCTTTAATAAGGATAAATATCCCATTCATGAGGGCTCCAACTCACGACCTAACCACCTCCCAAAGGCCCCGCTTCCTAATACCAGCTCGTTGAGGTTAGGTTTCAACATTTGCCTCTTGGGAGGACACAGATGTTCAGCCTATGGCAGCCCCATTTCTCTCTATTTCCTCATGGTTCTGCCTTTCTGAGCCCCGAGGAAGCACCCTAACTGCTCTCTCAGCTCTCCAAACTGCCCCGTTAGAGTCTTCAAAACCCTAGGCTGTGATGTCCCGTAAGTCCCCATGTGTTCTCCTGGCTACTCAAGTTCCCTTAGTGTGACATTCGTGTCCTCGTCTGAGGGCAGGGACAAGTGTGGCTAGTTCTCAGCTGTGTTCCCTAGGCTAACACAGTCTCTGCATACAATAGGTCCCCAAGAAACACTGGATGCGTGAAACATAGGGCATTTTATTTCCATTGAATCTTTCCCTTGTTCAGCAGGAATTTGTCTCGATAGGTAAGAGCTAGGAAATAGGCTCATTTCTTGTGCAGACACGGGGTGGGACAGGTCGATGTGCAGCATTTGTGGGAAGAAGCATGCATTTGGTTCTGGAATCTTTTGGCAAATAATTTGACAAATCTCATGTATAAATCATCCCCATGCTTTTACCTTCGGGCAGGTAAACGTGCACATGGGCACCAGCTCCATCCACCCCATTCTCCCCAGTTCTTGTGTGTGTTATTCTTAAGTGTGTTCTGGGGGTACACCAAGGAGGGTGGCCAAGGCTTTAGGTGCCTCAGCCACCGAAGGCTGACTTCCCTTGTTGTGTGGCCTCAGCTGGGTTATTTAAGGCTCTGTTTCCCCTTCTGCCAAATTAGTTGGTAAAACCTGTCAATTTCTCAACTGGCTGAAACTGCCTAGTTCCTGCATCGGAAAGTTTATATTTATTTCTTCAGGCTGCTTTCTCTTACCTGCCGACCTTGCCCATCTCAGGACCACACAGCAGGATAGCACAGTGCGGAAACGCTGTGCGCTCGTGAGTAAAAGAGGATATTTAAGGTTAAAGCCTAAATTCCTGCCCTTGTGAGGTTTTCTTTTTTTGTTCTGGTGACATATATATACCTTACAAGTTACTATTTTAATAATTTTGAAGTGTTTAGCTCAGTGTTACTAAGAATGTTGCGCAACACACATCATCCATCTTCACCAGTTTTTTTTTTTTTTTTTTTTGCGGTACGCGGACCTCTCACTGTTGTGGCCTCTCCTGTTGCGGAGCACAGGCTCCGGACGCGGGCCCAGCCGCTCCGTGGCATGTGGGATCTTCCCAGACTGGGGCACGATCCCGTGTCCCCTGCATCGGCAGGCGGACTCTCAACCACTGCGCCACCAGGGAAGCCCCAACTTCAACACTTTTTCACCCTCCCAAACCGAAACTACCCACCCGTGAATGACTCCCCATCCCTTGCTCCCCCAGCCCCTGGCAACCACCATCCTACAATCCCTTCTGTCTCTATGAATTTGATACTCTACGTGCTTCATATAAGTGGAATCATACAGTATTTGTTCTTTTGTGACTGGCTTATTTCCCTTAGTATTATGTCCTCAAAGTTCTTCCATGTCATAGCAGGTGTCAGAAAGCCCTTCCTTTTTAAAGGCTGAATAATATTCCCTTGTATGGATGGGCCACATTTGTTTATCTGTTCATCCATCGGTGGACACTTGGGTTGTTTCTGCTTTTTGGCTATTGTGAATAATCCTGCTATGAATTTTGGTGGACTCACACTTCTGTTTGAGCCCCTGCTTTCAGTCCTTTTAGGTATACACCTAGAAGTGGACTTGCTGGACCATATGGTAACACTGTTTAATTTTTGGAGACACTGCCAAACTGTTTTCCTAACTCCTAATGGTTTCACGTCTACCGTGTCAGGGCCTGGACCAACAGGGTTTGGTTATAGGGACTGTTAGGTTACCATTAGAATTGGCTTTCATCTGCAAACTAGGAAGAGGCCCTCACCAGACACCAAGTCTGCTGGCACTCCAATATTTGACTTCTCAGACTCCGGAACTAAAAGAAATAAATGTCAATTTAAAAAAGGTGGGGGCAGAATTTGAGGCCCAGGCCAAGTACGAGAGTGGGACAGCAAGTGCTTTAGAAGGAGGCTTGGGTTCATCACATCCCAGCTGCACAATTCTGGAGAAATCACTAACCAGCTTGGCCAGTGTTTTCCTCACCTGTGAAGTGAGCACAATGCTTTACTTCCCAGGACCAGAGAGGGAAGCAAGACAGATGAAAATGCACAGAAAGCATTTTGTGCAGTGCCTGGCACAGAATAAAGGCTCAGCGGAAGCTCACCCCTTAGTCCTCTGCATTGTGTACCACACCCTCTCCACCCGGGAGCCCTTTCCCCTCGCTCTGCTGCATTTTTCTAGAGAACACACACTCCCTGCCCCATCCTTGTGTTTCCAGGCCTCCCTCTCTGCAGGTGCCGCTGGAAAGGCGCCCCTAACACATCTCACCAAGGGGTGAGTGGTGTATAATTGAATGTGGGGGGCTCTCTGGGGCATCTGACTTCTAACAGCGCTCAGGCTCTCACCCTAAGGATGGATCCCTGACGATGACGATGCTTCAGACGCAGGGACCGACCCTGGACAGCAGCGATGGAAGAGCTGGGCTCCACCATGCGCTTCAGATGCCCACTCTTCACGCGCTGGGAACAGTGTTGGAGAAGAGGGGACGAACAGCCTGAAAAACTGAACGTGACCCATCAGTCTCTGGAACCCGAGAGGCAGCACACGTTTCTAACCAAGCTGCTCAGAGGCAGTGTGTGACATTTCCATGCTTGAAATGTGCATCTCACAAGCCCCTAGGATGTGCTACTCAATGGCAAGCAGAGCAGAAACCTTTCTGCTCAAGGATGGATGGAGCCACTAGTGACTCAGTGAGGTCACACCCTGCAACGCTCCAACCTTCGGGGACTCGATGTGCTGCCCTTTTGGCTGGAATTTCCTGGGGCAGAAATAAACCTCCTTCTCATATAGTTTGCTGGTATATGAAGGCCAAGGGAGTTAGTTTTGACCAAAAATTGAGGCACAGGCTCTCAAAATGAATTTTTGTATTGCTTCCTAGTGTGAGAAGTTGTCTGATAGATGTAATTTGTATGCTAAATTGTTGGAATTTCTGGGGCATTTTAATGGGTTACAGAGACACGTAAAATATTAGAAACTGGGATGGTTTCGGAAACACTAGAGCATGTGGTACCCATCCTAGTAAAATTCACTGCCAACACAGGAACCGGAAACAAGTGGAATTTTGGAGGAGGTAAATTTAGAGACACTGCCAAAAAGTGGACTCTTCCTGTCCTTGCCCTACTGCCTGTTGTGTCCGGCCAAATGCCATCCATAGATGAGAAACAAGGTATCCTGGGAGGCACTCAGTGGGTGACACCCTGCAGCACACCGCAGACTCGACAAGCCACATATGGTGCTCGCTCTTGCAAATGCCAACTTGTCGTTTCAAAACCTAAAAATGAAACAGAGTGCGTTTTAAACATTTATGCACAGATCAGTCGAGGACATGGCTTCAAGGATGTGAGGATGACGCTGTTTTCAGAGTGTGCCTTGAGTGTTCCGCCAGCGATCTGTGTTCTAACTTGCGGTGCTGCAGGGCACTGACTCACTGTTCCAGCTGTCACACAAGTGAGACTGCAGGGTGGGCAGTCTCCCTCAGGTGGCTTTTGACCTTTAGATCTTGCCTGACTAATGCAATGAGGCCACAGGACAGCCACAATGTGGAGCATTTGTGCATTTTACAAGGTATGCAAGCCTTTGTCTTCACCTTTAAGTGGCCATTGGCTGTATTCGTCAGAATAAGCTAAGTTAGATGGCAGAACAAAAATCCTTCAATGAGCATGTATTTCTTGCTCATGGTATAGCTCCAACACAGGTCAGCAGGTGTGCAGGACTAATCTTTTGCACATGGTCACTCAGGCTCACAGAGGCTTTGCCAGCTGTAATGTGGCCTGTGGCCTAAGCAAGAAGAGAGCCTGCTTGGAGAGCTCATATCCGTGGTTCAGACCAGAAGTGACACACATCATTTCTGCTTGCGTGCATTGGGCAGGACCAGTCACACTGCCCCCTTGAATGGCAGGGAGGTTGACACAGGGCCTTCCATGCTCCTGAAAGAGAGGAGCCTTGGAGGTGAGCGCTGGTAACATCTATCAGATTTTAGAGCTTCATTCATTCATTCACTCAATCATTCATCTAAAGACGCTGCACTAAATACAATTCTAGGCCCCATGAAGGATATAGGCACATACAGAATACACCCATCCTCAAAATCAGGAGACACTATCTCAGGCTGGGAAAGGTAAGGTCTGAGACCCTTGACAGCCCAGCCTCAAACAATTACATCATTTTGAATAGCTCTTTCCTAAAAGATGGAGAATGATTGCCCGGAGGAAGGGCAGATCAGACAGTGCTTACATGCAAATGCAGGAATTACAAATGACCCCTCCCATCAAGGACTTAACAACCACCATCTCCATGTATCTGCCAGAGCTCCACTCCTGGGCCTGGCAACCAAAATTGGGTGGGAAGAGGCTGTGTTCAACGAAAGTTACAAGTAAAAGCAAGAATACCCTGGTTGGTGATTTAGAGTTGGCTCTGAGGCAGGGCTGGATCTGCCATCACGATGGCTTCTCATAACATTGTCTCAAGAGTTTCTTTTGATTTTGTCATCATGCTTGAAATGCAATGGATTTGAGATTCACCTTGGTGATTGGGCAGCTTCTTTCAGGAATATACATACTGCTCAGAGGATTCTGAAGCTAATAGTCATCGAGCGTGGGCTCATTCAATCAGATGTCATTCTTTTCTAACACCTAACTGAGCTTGGGGAGAGGGGTTTGGTGGAGGGCCAGGGATAGCAGGAATATTAGGGTAAAGGTCTCTGGGCACCACTAGTAAACTGGGGGCCTGGGGGAAGAAACACACCGATCCAGGGAGAGAGCTGGCTGTTCAGACTCTCGTCTGGGGCTGACTGCTCCTCGGATGGTGGGGAGGTCAGGGAGAATAGTTCTTTGAGCCCCTGTTCAGTGCCAGGCGCAATGCCAGCATCTTCACATACATTCAGCTCATCCTATCCTCACAACAGCTCCATTTTACAGGAGGGCAACTGAGGTTCAGAGATGATAAGGAATTTGTTCAAAGGGCTGGCAAGGGTCAGAGTAGAAAATGAAGGCTCCATGCTCTTTCCCAGATGCCACCTTCCTTCCGCTCACTGACCTCTTGACACGGAGCAGGACTCTGCAAGGCCCCCCCAGGTACAAGCCCCTCCGGGTCCCCACTTCTTGTTTGTAGAAAAAGTTTTTGTCTCCTAGGCCTTCCCCAAGTTCCAAAGAGCAGAATTAAACAGTCAATGCTTAAAGGAGTGGAAATGCAGAAACATGGGAAAGCAGTCAAGCAAAAAAAGTAATAATAGGTTGAACAATAGGGTCACAGGACTCCTAGTTCCTCCTGAAGGGATATACATAACAATCTGAGGCATATCTTTGAAATGTTCTGCAGAAAATAATACCCCACCAGGTGGAGGATGGTGACTACATGTTGACCACAAGCATGCAGGCCCCAGATTGGTTGGAAGCGGGAGGTTGATGATTAAGATTCCTGAAACATCATCTTTTTATCTCACCACCAACCAATCAGAAAAATGTCCACGAGCTGATCACACAACCCATAATCCTCACTCCTAATATTGACTTTAAAAACCCTTCCCTAAAAGCCATTAGGGAGTTCAGGTCTTTTGAGCAAGAGCTGCCTGTTCTCCTTGCTTGGTGTCCTGTGAATAAATGCTGTACTTGCCTTCACCACAACACCTGATGTCCATAGATTGGCTTTGCTGCATGTCGGGCAAGTGGACGTGAGTTTGGTTCAGCAACACTCTCTCTCATTCCTGCAGTAGTGGCCTCCTGGTGTCCAGAGATGACTCAGGCCTGGAAGCACCAGAGTTCTCTGACCTTGTAGTCCTTGTAGTCCTTGATGGGCCAGCTCAGAAATCTACCTTTTGTGGTTGATTTTCCTGTGGCAAAAGGCACACTGAACAGCAGGTTTGCTTGCTTACAAAAGCATTTGGGAGAAAAATCCAACTGATCATGCAGCCTGCTCATATAATTAACCTCCTTAAAGATAGCCAAGTTGTCTTAAAATGTTATTTTAATAGACAGTTCTGTAACATTTGACTGACAAACACGTGACTCTTTATTCTCAGCTAACTTCTTGGGGTGAAAAATTCAGAGTCTGACTTAATGAGTATTCAAACCCTCATCTTTCCTGAGTTTGACAAACACCACATACTTTTCTATAATAGATTCAGCTGGTTCAGATTTTCTCCCTGTTATCTATTGAAATTGGCTGGGACTGAAATGAAATGTCTTCATCCTAGTTCTGAAATAATAGAATATAATAATGAATAAGGATCACTTTTTCTTGTTAAGTTTGCAGGTAGAACACCTGGGTTCCTTCTAGAATTGGATCTCCTACTAGTTAGTGATGAATTGTTGAGGATATTCTTTAACCTGTCTGGGTCTCAGATAGTTTAAACCTCAGCCTGAAAAGTGAGTGTCCTAAAGTGTAGGGTTCCTAAGTTTGCTCAGCACTCTGGGATTCAAGGATCTGTGAACAGTGGGATTGCTGAGAAGATCAGCTCAGGATTAATGTGAGGCTCTGGGCCTTTAAATTAGGAGATGCCACATTCTGGCCAACTTCCTGCTGCCTGGGTGGACATCTGGTGGATTATTTTCTCTTGGGCACCTGTTCTGGTGTGTGATCAAATATTCTAGACAGAATAATTTCTCAGAGCAGCGGAAAGGCTGCCCTTGGTTCTCCAGGGACTTGGAAGGTAACAAAAACAGGTGCAGGAAGAAACAAACCACCTAACGCTGTCACAGCCTGTTCTTTGGGAGGACTTGATCATCATTATTAGGCTACTAAGTCATCTTTTTGAGGACAAAGGAGTCACAAGAAGGTGACCTGCTGGCAACTGCCTGTTCAGAGAAGAGACTCAACAAAGGACTCTTTTCATGAAGGTCCAAGGACTTCAGGCTTAAAACAAGGACGAGAGTTTGTTGTCCCTACACTTTTCTGTACCTACACTTCAGCGCTTTTGGAAACCTTCCTGCTCAAAGATAAAACTTCATATGCTACATGAAATTTACTTGTTTTCCTTTCTCTTTTTTTTTTTTCAAATCAAGCCTTTATTTATTTATTTTACATCTTTATTGGATCATAATTGCTTTACAATGGTGTGTTAGTTTCTGCTGTACAACAAAGTGAATCAGCTATATGTATATATATATCTCCATATCCCTTCCCTCTTGTGTCTCCCTCCCACCCTCCTTAATCCACCTCTCTAGGTGGTCGCAAAGCACTGAGCTGATCTCCCTGTGCTATGCAGCTGCTTCCCACTAGCTATCTGTTTTACACTTGGTAGTGTATATATGTCATTGCTACTCTCTCACTTCATCCCAGCTTACCCTTCCCCCTCCTCGTGTCCTCAAGTTCACTGTCTACGTCTGTGTCTTTATTACTGTCCTGCCCCTAGGTTCATCAGAACCACTTTTTTATTTAGATTCCATATATATGTGTTAGCATACGGTATTTGTTTTTCTCTTTCTGACTTAATTCACTCTGTATGACAGACTCTAGGTCCATCCACCTCACTACAAATAACTCAATTTCGTTTCTTTTTATGGCTGAGTAATATTCCATTGTGTATATGTGCCACATCTTCTTTATCCATTCATCTGTCTATGGACACTTAGGTTGCTTCCATGTCCTGGCTATTGTAAATAGTGCTGCAGTGAACATTGTGGTACATGTCTCTTTTTGAATTATGTTTTTCTCAGGGTATATGCCCAGTAGTGGGATTTCAATGACATTTTCTTTTTGGTCAATTCAGGCTGTTTTGAGATCCCCAAACTATTGTTTGCTCAAGTCAATTCAATAATTAAAAAAAACAAGTAAAACCAATTATTTGGCATTCTAAAGACAAAACCACGTATTGCATGAATTACAGACAACTTCTACTACTTCCTAGATGAGATGGACCCAAAGTGGACACTTGCCTTTGTAGGGGAGGAAAAGTAATTTTCTCTCTACACTTCTAGGTTCTTGGCTGAGATGTTCCTATAATAAAAAAAATTTAAAAGAAACAGATTAACACGAGAAAAACAAAGAGAAGTTTAATAACACACATACCTCCTGTATACATGGGAGACATCCAGGAAAACTGAGTAACTCCCTGAAATGGCCCAAGTCACCCCCTTAAATATCATCTTCAGCTAAAGACAAAAGATGTTGGGGCCAGGGCACCAGTTATGGGAGGTTTTCAGGCAAAGCACAGCAAAGGAGGGTGAGATTTAAGTCCTGCCTTATCCACTTGACAGAGTTTCTAGAGATTTGGTCATCCTCTCTCTGGTACAGAGAGAGGAGATTTACAAATGGAGATTTCTCTTATATGTTTTTTTTCTTTTCTTTTCTTTCTTTTTTTTTTTTTTTGTCCGCGCCACGTGGCATGCGGGATCTTAGTTTCCCGACCAGGGATAAAACCCATGCCCCCTGCAGAGGAAGAGAGGAGACCTAACCACTGGACCGCCAGGGAATTCCCGAGATTTCTCTTATAAATGTAAATGTCTCTTACAAAAGGGTAACTTCTAGTCAGTTTTCAGAGTTTCTCCTGTGTCTGCAGTTTGTTAAAAATAACCAGCTCAAAATAATTCTTATACCAAAGAGGCATATTTCGGGGTGGCGAATTCTGCTTCTCTTCTCCAAATTTATGTAAAAATTAACAGAGGGAGTGAAAAAAAATTAAGAGAGGGAGGAAAACAAGTTGATGATCTACACATGGGGCTGTGCTTCACAGAGCTGGACACTTACAGAGTTACAAACGGTGATTCTCATTACTGTTAAATGAATTCTTCAGCTTGCAAAACTATCTTGCTCTTTTGTTGCTTTTATTTGATTGATTCAATACAATGTAGTAAACCCTCTGCTAGGAGACGTGGGGACAGAGATGCTGATGAGACAGAACACCTACAGAGTGTTTGTATGTGTAAGAACCATGTCACCATTTTCTAGGTTACAAAGAAAATCCATGGAATCTAGGGGTGGAGGGGAGGAGCTGGGATTGAAGGGGGGCGGCTCTCAAAGGGCAGAGATAGAGCAGACTGCACACAGCCAGGTGGTCTTCCAACCCAGGGAAGCAAGTGGAGAAGCCATTCCCCCTAAGCACGATTAAACCTCTTTTAAGGTAGGTTTACATGACCATTGTTAAAATCATGATAAAAGGATGTGAACAGGGACTTCCCTGGTGGCGCAGTGGTTAAGAATCTGCCTGCCAATGCAGGGGACACGTGTTCAACCCCTGGTCCGGGGAGATCCCACATGCCGCTGAGCAACTAAGCCTGTGTGCCACAACTACTGAGCCTGTGCTCTAGAGCCCACGTGTCACAACTACTAAAGCCCGGGTGCCCAGAGTCCATGCTCTGCAACAAGAGAAGCCACTGCAATGAGAAGCCCGCGCACCGCAATGAAGACTAGCCCCCTCTCACCACAGCTAGAGAAAGCCCATGCACAGCAAGGAAGACTCAACGCAGCCAAAAATAAAATAAAATAAAAAATTTAAAGGATGTGAACAGAAAGAAAAAAAAAAAAAGCAGGAGGATGAGACAGGCAGACGAAGAGGCCTTAAGGGTGATGTGACTTTATGTTAATTATTCCAAACCCACTGAAATGCAGGACCTCCACCTTTTTTATGATCACCTCACCTTGGCTCCTCCTAAACATTACACCTGGCTGAGCCTCTGGGGTGGAGGGGAGGATGTTCCTGAAGTGACATCAGCAGAGGCCTGGGGGCAGAAAAAGCCAGCAATGTGCAGGGCATATGGACTGGTTCTGTTTGGTTGGGAGTCTCTGAATTGCTGGAGGGCATAGCAGGAGGTAAACCTAGAAGAATGAAAAGGGATCTGACTTTGGAAAAGCTAAAATTTCAGCCTGAGGACTTTGGACTTTGATCAGGAGGCATTGGAAAGTTTTGATCAAGGGAGTAATACAAATAAAATAGTGCTTTAAGCATAGAAACACCCTGAGTATATTTAAGAGTTTGTTTACAGATTAACCACTTGGCAGAAAGTCTTGAGTCAGCAGGGATGAGGCAGATATTCAGAGCCAGAGGCTTAGCAACCACTGCTGGTGAAACCACGCTGGACCTGCGGGGCCCTCCCGGGCACAGAAGCCTTTCTGTGTTCCCCATTTCTTGTGTGTAGAAAAGGGCTTTAGTCTCCTGGGCCTTCCCTGGGTTTCGAAGAGCAGATTCAGGCAGTCATTACTTGGGGAAGTGAGGAACTGCAGAAACAAAGGAATAGCAGTCAAGAAACACTAGTTCGGGGATAAAACAGAGTCCTAGTTCCTCCTCAGGGGATACACATGACAATCTGATGCATCTCTTTGAGTTGTTCTTCAGGAGCTAAGACCCCCCCCCAGGAAGGTGGATGAAGGTGACTACCTAGTGACCACAAGCATGCAGACCCCAGACTCTTGGAACCAGAATGCTGATGGTTAAGATTCCTGGAACACCACCCTGTTACCACCAACCAATCGGGAGAAAGTCATGCACCCTGCAGCCCTCACCCCAAATGTTGCCTTTAAAAACCCTTCCCTGAAAACCATCAGAGAGTTCAGGTCTTTTGAGCATGAGCTACCTGTTCTTCTCGCTTGGCTTTGCAATAATCCTTTCTGGACCCCAAACTCTGGCATTTCGGTTTGTTTGGCCTCACTGTGAGCCCGACACACGATCTTGGGTTCGACAACACTAGGATCCTTGCTGACTGACCACTCAGGAGGCATCAATCACCTACTCTTTTGGTCTATAATTACCAGAGAGCTATGACCAGGTAACTAGCTTACAAACTCACTGGAATAATCAATGAATAATGCATGGTAAACACTTAGGACATAATTCTTATTAGAAATGATGATGAGACATGAAATTAAAATGGAAACCAATGGGAAAACAACCAGATTTGTGAACCCTTGACTTGTACTCAACTATCTGTTGAGCAGGGAGTAGAATTTGTGCCAAATTTGTATGTGAGACATAAGCAGTATGTATGAAAAGTTATGCCTATTTCTCGTTATATGAGTATATTTTTGAACCCATAAAAATACCATTAAGAAAACCTGATCATGAATAACAACAGCAAATAGATAAATCTTCTGATAGGTTTAGCTCTTTTGTTTTGCTCGCATAACAACGATGCCCAAAGGATCAACTTGGACAATGAAGACTAGTGCCAATGTGGCCGAAGTCTGCGTCCACAAAAATGGACATTCTTATCAAAATCTGATTCTTCCTCGAGGTGCCCAAATAGCCCCAGTGTCCTAGATATTGTTCTTCACATCTCCAGTACATGCATCGCATATTTGGCAACTATTTCAGAACCTGGAAAGGCCAGCCTAAAGTTAGTCACGATAAATCTTATTCAACCAAATAAGTGCAGACAAAGTATATAGGATTCTAGCTAAAGGAAAGAGGGTGGAGTCATCAGAGGATGCTTACAGGGGTAGGAAATTCATTAATAACAATCATTATTGGGCTTCCCTGGTGGCGCAGTGGTTGAGAATCCGCCTGCCAATGCAAGAGACACAGGTTCGAGCCCTGGTCCAGGAAGATCCCACATGCCACAGGGCAACTAAGCCCGTGCGCCACAACTACCGAGCCTGCGCTCTAGAGCCTGCGAGCCACAACTACTGAGCCCACGTGCCTAGAGCCCGTGCTCCGCAACAAGAGAAGCCACCGCATTGAGAAGCCCGTGCACCACAGTGAAGAGTAGCCCCTGCTCGTCGCAACTGGAGAAAGCCTGCATGCAGCAATGAAGACACAACACAGCCAAAAATAAATAAATAAAATAAATAAATTTATATTAAGAATAATAATACCAATCATTATTTCCTCCCTTGGGTGAGACAGCCACTCTTTTCTTGAATCTCAAATGTGAAGTGCATTTATTGGTATATTTCCTGATTTGTTTCTTTTATGTTTCCTATGTTTTCTCTGTTAAGAAAAGGAACCAGTTGGAACTGACTCAGGTCAGACACATCATAGGTGAATAAAGTAAAAAACAAAACCGAAACAGGTCAGCACCATAGTGAGAAACATCTACTGTGTTAAATTTATTCTATTACTATTATCCATGTCTTTTTTGTGTTGACAGTGGTCTTCCCAAGGAGAACACCCAAAACACTTGTTGATCACATAAAGCTAAGTGTATTAGACCTGCACCAGGAGAGAGAATACCTCAGTGTCTGTCTCAGCAGTGTCCCAAATGGAGGAATTAGGGCATACGGCGGGCATTACGTCCTGGAGTGAGTGATCTTAAGGTGTACCTTGGAATGCCAGGAATGGGATGAGGTTGGGCAAAGGTTAAGACATCACAGCTTTGAAGTGAGAAGCATATGACCAGGGTCTTGCAGTGACTTTTGAGGAGCAAGCTGTTAGTTTTGATAAGATGCTACTTTAATTGCTTCACAGTTTTAACTTCTAGAAGCAAAAGTTCAAAGGGGTTTTTGCTTGCTCCCAGTACTGTTTAATGAAGGGGCAGTTCTCACTGTCATTTTTTCTTTTCCACATTAGGGCACATCCCAGGAGCCAGGAGAAGAGAAGAGGTGGGGCTGCTCCCTGGGGGTGGGGAAGGGGCCTCTGCAGCACCTGACTCACTAGGGAGGGGCCCAGGGGCACCGTAGAAGCAGCATCCTCAGGGCATCCATCCAGCCGTCCCCTTTTCAAGATCCCAGGTTTTCCCCACCGGGCCCTGTCTTGGCTAAGCAGTGGCACCTCTCCGGAGCGCCAGGACTCCAACAATGAGGTCCTCAGCCTGCATCCTGGCTGGGTCTGTCCTTCCTCTGCGGAAGATAGAGGCCCCTTTGTATGCTGTCACCGAGCCCCGATGTTGAGAGGCCTCAAAACAGCTCAGCAGCATCCAGCCCACCCTGCTGTTTTTGCAGGCATTTTTCCACCCGTACTTTTTAAATGCATGCATCAAGGCACCTGCCATAGCATCCCCTCCACCTGAACACTTTCCAGGTCACCATCGGTGAAATCTTGGAAATCTATGCCAGGGGCTCTCAGCGCCCCACCTGCTGACAGGGACAAAGCTGCTACCCTGTTGTGGGGGTGGACCAGTCCTCATCTCCACCTAATTGCTGTTTACTCGGACCAGTCCTGCCTCCGCTTGTGTTCTGATTGCAGTCAGTCGGAAAAAATTCTCTACTTTTTTTTCTTTTCTTATGATTTTTTTTTTTTTTTTGCGGTACGTGGGCCTCTCACTGTTGCGGCCTCTCCCGTTGTGGAGCACAGGCTCCGGATGCGCAGGCTCAGTGGCCATGGCTCACGGACCCAGCTGCTCCGCGGCATGTGGGATCTTCCCGGACCGCGGCACAAACCCGTGTCCCCTGCATCGGCAGGCGGACTCTCAACCACTGTGCCACCAGGGAAGCCCTCTTGTGATTTTTAAATTGAGATAAAATTCACATAACACGAAACTCATCATTTTAAAGTATATGACTCTGTGGATTTTAGTGTGTTTACAATGCTGTACAACTATCGTGACTATCTACTTCCAGAGCATCCCCATCATCCCAAAAGGGGACCGGGTACATGTCCACAGTCACTCCCCATTCCTCCATCTCCCTGTTCCCTGGCAACCACCAATCCACTTTCTGTCTCTATGGATTTGCCTATTTGGGACATTTCATAGAAGTGGAATCGTATGTGATCTTTATGCCTGGCTTCTTTCATTCGGCATGTTTTCGACATTCACCTGGGTTGTAACATGTACCACACTCCATTCCCCTTTATGGTCAAATAATATGCCATTGTGTGACTGTACCCCACTTTTTTAGCCATTCACCAGTTGATTGATATTTCAGTTGTTTATATCTGCAACTATTGTGAATAATGCTGCTATGAACATTTATGTACAAGTTTTTGTAAAAACATGTTTTCGTGTCTCTTGGGTATGTGCCTAGGAGTGGGATTGCTGGGTCATAAGGTAATTCCATGTTAAAGTTTTTGAGGAACTGCCGAGCCGTTTTCCACAGTAGTTGCACCATTTTACTTTCCTGTGAGAGTTCTAATTTCTCTACTTCCTTGCCAACACTGGTTAGTTTTCTTTTTTTTTTTGTCTTATTATAGTCATCCTAGTGGAAATCTCCCCTTTTCTCACTTTCTACACTTCATTCATTGCCAAGTCCTCTGATTTTACCCACTAAATTTCATATACATCTGTCCACTCTCTCCACCTCCACCTATCTGATCCACCTCTTACTCTTACTAGTATTTTGACTTTCAATAAGTAACAGATATTACTGCAAGTGTAACATATCTCTAAAGACTTCAGAAGTGTGACTGATGCATGGTCAGCTTTCAGTGTTAGCTACTGTATCGCTGTTGTTAGTTTCAGGTAGAGACAAAATGCCTGTGAGCCCTGTGTGGCTTGGTCCCTCATTCTCTAACTTCATTTGGCAGCATCCCCCTTGCTCTCAGCTCCATCCAGGACCACCTTGCTCTGGTCCTCCTACGTCCTGGGCTTCCTCCCACCCCATGAACTTGGTCGGCACCTTGCTTCTCTCTTCTCTTCTTCACCGGTAAACTCTCATCCTCTTCAAATCTCAGTGTAGGTACCACTTCCTCAGAAATATCCTGCCCTTTCTCCTTAACGAGGCCACCTACCTTAGGCTCGAAGCATCACGCATGGCTCCTTGTAACACCACAGTTTTACGTTTGTTTGGATAATCATTTGATTTACGACATTCTCCCTAATGAGACTGGAAACTCACCAAATGGCTCGAGCATCTAGCACTGTGATTGGCATGAAACTGGCTGCTCAGTAAATATTTGTTGAATAAATATTTAAGTTTCTGTAGAATTCTCAAACACTGGGGCCATAGACTGATCACCTAACCTAGCCCTTTCCTATGTGGAAATAACGGAAGACCACTCAAACGAGAGCAAGTAAAGGCTGTTTAGTCAGAGCTTAGAAGGTAGTCAGCCACCGCCACTTGTGTTTTGTCAGAGACTCAAAGCCAGGTGGAGGAGTGAAAAAGCTTCTCAGTGGACAAAGGGAAGGTTTCAGGTGTGCCCTGCCCGGAGGCTGTGGGCATGGGGCTGCTGTGGGCATGGGGCTGCTGTGGGCAGGCTAACCAGAAGCAGGGCATCCCATGTGGTTGGTTAGGGGTGCATACTTGGTTTCCTCTGGTTGTTCCTAAATTGGAAGCAGGCACAAAAATCAGGGAAGCTGTCAGTTATTAATCAAGTCCTGGCCATTTGGGGCCAATTATTACAGAAGTTGCTGTTTGGCTTCCTGGACTGTTTGCTAGAGACAGTGGTCTGACTTCCTATGAGTCTGATTTACAGATAGTATGTTTGCTTCCTGGACTGGCTGTTATAGATAGTGGATGGTTTTCTGGGCTCCTTGCTGCAGATATGGGTCAGAGCCCTATTTTTATATATGGTCTGGCCGTTGTCTGCTTGCATGTTCAGACTCTCACTTTTACATACAAGAAGAGGGATCTAGGAGGGTTAAGAGACTTGCCCAAATTCACACAGCTTGTTAAGAACATCTGTCTGGTAATGTACACCTCCCCCCTGCCCACGTGGAAGGAAGGCATTCTGTGCCTGTGACACAAGCGATAAACTTCTGTCCTGTAATTTACAAACCAAGGGCTGGGAGTCTTTTACAATATTCTTAAGAGATTGAAGAGAGACAATAAAATAGCTCTGAGCTGAGGGTGGTCATACAGCGTTTAGTCCTACTGTTAGGAAAATCTCCACATCTCCCCTGACCCGGGAATTCCCTTCCTTCTTCCCTGTGCAGGAGGGTCACGCTGACATTCAAACGCACCATTTCCCTTCAAGTATCGCAGGCCTGAGTTGCAGGGTGCAGAGGGCAGCGCTGGGCATACATGCCTCTTAGGAAGGTGACGATGTCAGACATGGGGATAGAGACCTATAATTTGTGGACCTAGAAAAGGATCATCTTTAGTCAGGGACTTTCCCAAGGAAGCTCTTGTCTAGAAGTGGGCTGACTGAAAGGTGAGTGCATGGAAAATCTTAGTCTCTGTGATTACCATCAGACCCCGTGGGGCAGGTGCCCCGTGGGAACTGCATCACTGAAGTGTCTGTGTGGGTGAGTTCATTGGGGAGGGTGAAGGTGTCGGGGGAAGAGACTCTCGAGGACCCACTGAGTCCTCTTCAAGGGTGCGCCTGGGACACGCTCTGACCACTGCTGATGTCAGCCTAGTCTGGCTTGTACCAAGGCCTAGCGGAGAGAAAAACGCCTCCAAAATGATAAACATTCTCATTTTCAAATCAATATCCTTTAAAATTTTATTTTAAAATATAATTTAATTTATTATATATGTATATAATAAATTAAATACTAAAATTAAATACATAAATATAAAATTACTATAGAATTTAAAAATAAATATCTTAAATAAAAGTATTATCAAAAGAACCAAGTCCTGCTTTGTATGATAATGGCCTCACAGGCCCCTGGCTGTTGTAGGAAAGTGGATTTTTTCTGGAAGAAATTTCCAAATGGGCTACCGGATAGTCTTTGCATCACTGCCATCAGCCTCATCAGGCTGACTGATCAGGCTCAGTAAAAAACGGTGTTTTTCCGTTGAGATTCAACGTGTTTTCAGTCTTTCCAGCCCTTCTCAGAACAGTTCAATTGCTTAAAGTTACATCCCGACCACTGTAAACCCTCTTACTCGTTGCAGCTTAAAGAGCCCAGCTACTTCTGGGCTTCCCTGGTGGCACAGTGGTTGAGAGTCCGCCTGCCAATGCAGGGGACACGGGTTCGTGCCCCGGTCTGGGAAGATCCCACATGCCGCGGAGCGGCTTGGGCCCGTGAGCCATGGCCACTGAGCCTGCGTGTCCGGAGCCTGTGCTCCACAACGGGAGAGGCCACAACAGTGAGAGGCCCGCATACCGCAAAAAAAAAAAAAAAAAAAAGAATCCAGGTACTTCTACCCGTCATGAATGTATGCAAATAAAAATATGTTTTTGCATATTTAAACCCAACAGGTCGTTAATTGAAATGACAGAAACTCAGTTTTTTGGTGTCTATATTCACACTGTGAACAGATAACTTGCTGATTTGGATTTAGTGCGCTTGCTGAAAATCCTCAGGCTGGTCTCTGTGGCAAATCAACACATATAGAAACATGGTAAAAGTCCTCAATTCATATTGACTAATTTGATGCATGTTGTGACCTAGGGGGACTGAGGTTAAGTTTATATTTGAGCTCTCTGTGGGGGACACATTAAGTAGTGGAATGACTGGGGAACAAGATGCCTCCTAAGACAAGTTATTTTCAAGCATCACGGAAGCATCCTTCAGGCATGAGCAGCTGTGCCAACTGTCCATCCTTTTATCTGCACATTAAAGCGGCGCCCCTCAATCATGCAGTATTTGGTTAGCCCAGCCCAAGTCATTGTTTGTGCCTGAAAATAATAAAGCCGCATTCCCTAAAAAAAAAAGAGAAGGAGAAGGGGAAGGGGAAGGGGAAGGAGAAGGGGAGGAAGGAGAAGGGGAAGGGGAAGGGGAGGAAGGAGAAGGGGGAGGGGAAGGGGAAGGGGAAGGGGAGGAAGGAGGAGAAGGAGGAGGAGGGGGAGAAGAAAAACAGTTTGGAGTAAAGGCTGAGTACTGCTTCTCCAAAATAAAATACATTACAAGAAGCACGGATTCTCTGGTTTGCGTTGTTAAAAGATAAAATGAGGCATACTGAAAATGTTAAGAGTTTATTTGAGCAAAAATATATTAGGGTAGCGCAAAACTGGAGATGGTTATCTACCCGCGGACAGGAGCTGGGAGAGACTGATAGAGAAAGTGCGGAGGCAAAGCTAGGAAGTTACAGATGGGCTGCAGCTCACAGCCTGGCTGTTTGTGACTGGTGGTCCTCAGGTTTTGATTTTGTAACCGGGAAGCATTTATAGGCTTAGCTTTGGGTACCCTTACGGAGGCATGAGAGCCTCCTCGTTTAATTTTCCATCATCCTGGTCGGGCTTGCAGCTCTGGCTTCAGGTGTCCCCGATAGAATCCAGTTGCACCCATCCACCTAAGAGCTCCTCGGCCGCCCCAGCCCCCTGCCATCAGGGTTGGAGGCAGCCTCCCGATCGCCTCCTAGAGGCCACTTCTGGGTGGAGGAGAGCTGCAGGGAGGAAGGCAGAAGCTGAGTCATCCTCCGTTTCTCTGGCTGAGAACTTGTCGGTAGGTGGAACTCTGGCCGCCAACAGGCCCCAAACGATGCTTCTGAATGGCCCAGAGTGAGAGTCCCGCCAGCGCATCTGAACTGCGCTGCCTACCTTCAGGGTACGCTACTCCCAGGGGGGTCCACAGGACTGGTCTGGAGGAGATCAGGTCAGTGGGTGGCTGTCTGCTCCCAGGCTGACTCCAGAGGAGCACGGCTTCCCAGGCGGGCACTTCCTCTCCCTCCATCCCTCCTGAAGTCCTTCCCCTCTAGTCTTTCCTCTAGCGGTGAACCCCTCACCCCCTGCCCCCTTCCTGGGTTCTTCCACGCCAGAGCGAGGCCCAGAACCTGGTCTGGTCCTGGATCTTGCAAATCCTGCTGCTTTAGGGGTTTGCAGAATTTCAAAGGCTTATTCCTCAGCTCAGGACTCGGGTGAGATCTGTCACCACACCTATTCCGGGAGTCTGTGTCTTTGGTTTTCTCAACTGGTAATAAAGACATTTCTTCTCTCTGACCCTTGCTCCTCAGAGTGTGCCCCTAAGTGAACAGCACTGGCCAGTCTAATCTCACTAGAAACACCTGGTATCAAACTCCAGCCCAGACCTACCCAACCAGAACTTGCATTTTCACAGCAACCCAGGTGATTCATATGCACGTTCAAGTTCGAGAAACTCCACTCAAACAACCAGGTGAGGCCGGGCTCCTGAGGATGGGGCGGAGGTGTGAGGAGGAGGGATGCCAGGACTGAATCCCAGCAGCCTGTCAGCAGGTGAGACCTCAGTGAGCCCGCGGACTTCAGGCTCTTAGAAATCTAGGCCCAGCTCTGGGCTTGTGGGTCTGAGGAACAGACCTCAGTGCTCTCATGTTGAAACTTTTCTGCCAATTAGTTTGTAATCCCCAAAAGACTCTAAAACTGACCTTGACATAGCAAACATTTAATCCTGAGAAGCATTGGTGTTTTGCCTTCACACTGTCTACAGCACACCCTTCCAAGTAGTCCGGGTCCTTTGAGAGCTATTTCAGAGACTTTCCTGGTAGTTCAGTGGTTAAGACTCCACGCTTCCACTGCAGGGGGCGTGAGTTCGACCCCTGGTCGGGCAACTGAGATCTTGCATGCCCTGAGGCATGGCCAAAAAAAAAAAAAAATCCAGCTATTTCACAGTTTTGTGCCCTCTTGGGGGCTGATGGATTCCATCCTGTCTTGTAGAGGTTCAGCCTGCTTCCCTCCCCCTCTGTGGAAGCCCAGTTTTGCCTCAATTTGCATATTCAATACACCTGATCTATAAATTTGTTCTTCAGGTTTTTTTTATTTTTGAACTCGCTATAACATTTGCTTCTCTCATGAGTTAAATAAAATCTTTATCATGGGTTCCTTTTTTTTATCTGTATGAGAGTAATGATTTTATCTGTTTTTTGAACATTCTCTCTTAACAGTGATACCTTTCTTCTCTTGTTTTAGTTTGTGGTAGGGTTGGTTTCTCAGCCTCTGCACTGGTGACATTTTGAGCTGTATCTTTCTTTGCCGAGGGACTGTCCCCAGTGTAGGAGGTTTATTTAGCAGCAGCCCTGGCCTCCACCCACTAGATGCTCATAGCATTCCCCTCCCCCACTTGTGACAACTAAAAATGTCTCCTGACATTGTTAAATGTTCCCTGGCGGGGAAAATCACCCCCTCCCCACCCCCAGTTCTGAACCACTGGTTTATAGTTAATAACTGAGAACCCACGTCTTATCACCAGTAAACTGACTGAAAGCCCCGTTGACATAGAAGTAACATTTTTCTCTCGATATTTTCCTCATTGGAGCAGGGATGAGCAAATCTGCAGGGAATATCACGTTTCAGATGTTACCAAAGGTCGTGAGAGCTTTGGGAAAAACAAACGTCACTGAAATGCAAAACGGAAGCCAAGGGATTCCTCTTTCTTTTCTTTTTGCAGAAGGCCTTTGGTTTAAGGGTAGCTTGGGAGGTGTCAGTGCCCTGAGGTCCCCAGGAACCGGCTGGGCAGACCGCCAGCTGCCTACTCGGATTTAAAGAGGCTGAGCACCCGCGGTTGCACGGGGGGTAGTTTACCTGGACTGCTCCTCCCCTAGGAGGGCCTCCTGGACATTCATTCATTCACCCACTTGATCATTCATTCATTCACTGGCCACCTGGCATGGCTAGAGCTGTGTGTCCTGCATGAGGGGAGAGGCAGAGATGCCAAGGTTTGTTTCTTCCCTCCTGGGAGGATTCCATCTACTAGCAGAACGGAGACAGGGTCATCACAGCCATGAGTGTAGCTCCTATCTGTTGAGGGCTGTGAGCTCACTGTGGACACCCTTTTATGTGGTGAGAACCTCGTGAGAACTCTAGGAGACAGGAATGAGTTGTGATGGCGTCCTTGTCAAAGATCACTTGACCACACGTGCGTTTTTTTCTGGATTCTCTGTTCTGCTCCATTGGTCTGGTGTGTCTGTCCTCCTGCCAGCATCACACTGATTACTGCAGCTTTGTAGTAAGGTTTGAAATCAGGAGTGTGAGTCCTCCAACGTTCATCGTCGTTTTCAAGCCTGTCTTGCCTATTTGAGGTCCCCTGAGATTCCATATAAATTCTAGAATGAGTGCCACTGCTTGATATAACGGCGCAGTCTCCAGAGCACCTTCTGGTATTCAAAAGTGTGGCTTCTCTCTGATGCTTTGAGTTTTCTCTACTAAACCACCTGACCAACAGTTTACCTCATTGCTTTCAATTCCTCATCCTTTTGATTAAAAGAAATTTCACATTTTCTGGGACTTCCCTGGTGGCTCAGTGGTTAAGAATCTGCCTGCCAATGCAGGGGACATGGGTTTGAGCCCTGGTCGGGGGAGACCCCACATGCTGCAGAGCGACTAAGCCTGTGCGCCACAACTACTGAGCCTGCGCTCTAGAGCCTGCGAGCCACAGCTACTGAAGCCCTTGTGCCTAGAGCCCGTGCTCCGCAACAAGAGAAGCCACCGCAATGAGAAGCCCGCTCACTGCAACTAGAGAAAGCCCACATGCAGCAGCAAAGACCAAATGCAGCCCCCTGCCACAAAAAAAAAAATTTCACATTTTCTGAAGATTAGATTATACCCCCGATTGAGAATTACTGACTCCATGTATCTCTAGAGTCTAGAAGCTTGTTGTTGACTAATTTATTTTATTTCTATCTTGAAAATATTTTTTTTCTGACTTTAGAACACTGTAGTATAATAATGAATAGGCTTTTAAAATGCGACACCCCCTTGGTTCCGACTTGGTGTTACAGATTCTCTGCCCCTCCCCCAATAGAACGGCTGACTTGCAGGACAAGCTGGACCCCACTGTAGAAAGCAATTCCTGTCAGAAGGCTCTCAACCCTCTGAGGGCTGTGACTCGAATCATCGTGTTTTGCTTCCTCAGGTAAGAGCTGGCTATGAGGTACTTTCTAAGAAACTGTGGGCTGCCCAGGGACCCTGTCCCCACCATCCTCCTCCTTGGCTATAAATTCCCCTTACCCTTGTATTTGGAGTTGAGCCCAACCTCTCTCCCCCATAAAACCTCACTGCTGTGGTCCTTCACCCATCATGACAGTTCCCTGAATGAAGACTGTCTGACTGTTCTTTAACAAGTACCATGAATGATTTTTTCTTGAACAACCTTTTCATGGGGAGAAATGGAACCACTCCCCTCAGGTCCCAGCATCAGAAAAGTTGTGCTTCTTGTGAATATCTGGTTTGTTTTAGCTTCTGGAAGAAATAAATATCTCGCAATATGGCATTTTTTCCCTCCGCCAAGTGTGCAGAGCTATATATCTCTGTGTTATTCTCATTTATTTTCCTACCTATTTTTTTTCTGACATCAGCTCCCTGAAAAATTTATTTGTCTTTAAATATCATATGTATTTTTTGGTAAAGCTGTCTCAAACTTTTATGGAACAGACTTAACATAGGTTTGAAGAAATAGATTGAATTGTTGTCATTCTCAATGAAACTTGGTCTCACTTTTGTCCCCAGAGCCACACCAAACCCACCCAATTCTGTGTCGGTTTTAAGGGTCGCTACATGTTAACCCTAAGCTTTTCTGGGATGAATCTTAGTAAAAGGTTTAATATATAAACAGGGAAAGCTTGACTTCCAAAAAGAATTTCACATGGATCTAGTTGTCAGCGGGGTGGGTAGAGGCACTTGCTAAGTCTCTCCTGGTGTGAGCACACAAGTGGCCTCCCCACCCTGCCCTGAATGCGTTTAAACACTAAGTTTGTTAATGCTATGGGGCCTGCCTTTTATTTCCACAGAACAGTGTTTGTTTGGAGAGAATCTTGAGGCATCTGAGCTCTTACAATACAGTGTAAAACAAAGCGTTCTTAAACCTGTCAGGGTTTTTAAAATGGAAAACAACCAAACACAACTTCAGTCTTTGGCTTTCTTAGAGAAGAAAACCAGCATCTGCCGGTAACAGGCTGCTCTGGGGACGGCTGATCACAAGGCCCAATGCCACATTCGTAGTAATTAGTGGCAGCACAAGAATGGAAACCTCAGCAGTGCTCTTCCTGTTGCTATGGTGACAGCCCCCCCAAACAGCCCGCCCCTCCCCTCCCAAGGCACTCAGCACTACCCCTGACCTTCCATCTGTTGTGCGATCTTGTTGAGAGCAGAGATTAAATTGACTGCTCATTTGTCATCCAGAGTTTGTATGGTGTGTGTGTGTGTGTGTGTGTGTGTGTGTGTGTGTGTGTGTGTGTGTGTTGGGGTGTCAGGAGGAGGAGGACGTGGATTGGAAGGAAAGGGGTCTGGGGGCTGGCTGTTCCCTGTGCTCAGCAAGAGGGACAGGAGAGCAGCTGGCACATCCGCCCAGATCACAGACAGGTGCTGTCGAGGGGCCCAGTTCTCGCAGCGGCCCGTAGTGCCTGGTGATGATGCGTGAGGCCCCGACAGAAGCAGGTCCTTGACTTGATGGAGGAAAAGCGGAGCCCACGCCCTCAGTTTTTACCAAGACATCCTCCACACTTACCTTCTATTTCTGGTTTTTGAGTAATTTCCATGGGTTCCTTAGAACCTGGGAAGTGTCAAAAATTCTTGTTGCTCTGCTAAAAACCTAAGAATTTGGCCAGATTTGCTTAAGATATGGAAAGATTGTAAAGTAGAAATCGGGCTACTTATTTTCCTTGGGGTCTTGTTTGTTTCGGAGGTGGATGTGAAGAGCGTTGATCTGATTCGCAGTATTGTATGCTGCTGTCAAAGGACCGCCTCTCCAGGCGCCCCCAGGGCTGCACACTGAGACCCGGTAGCATGTCCTCCATTACCCACCAGGAATTACGGGGATGGTACACGGACGTGCTTCGGAAGAAATGAGTGTTGTGCTCGGGAAAGGGCATGGTTTGCCTGTGGCATAAGGTCAGTAGGTTTTGGATGTTTTATTCCCTGAGTAAATCTTCCCTCTACTGCGCTACCCTGTGGCCTGGAATGTTCTGGACTGCGGAGCGTTGAGACCATTTGTCTGGGCTGCTGAGTGAAGAGATTCCTGAGATTTCGGGGTGGAGGGAACACACCTGCCCTGCTGGGTATGAGCTGCAGCCTCAGGTCTGCCAGTTAGATGGTTGGTGTCTTCCTTGACAAGCCTTTGTGATGTTCATAGCCAATGGTGAGGTTCCTGCACTTGATGCGTCCGGGTTTATCTTCATATTTCCGTATTTGGGAGCCAGACTCTGCAGTTCATCACACATGCTTATTTCTAAGGGCACATCTCTGGTGTGACTTTTTAAACAAGGCCTAGTTGGGGTTAATAACCTCCACATAGGTTGGAACGGTCCTGTGAGAGGGAATCGTTTGTGTAGCAATTCCTGAACCGTGAACTCTCAGAGCTGCAAGCAATTAGGGGTCAACCAGTCGCATTTGGCAGAAATGCAAACTCAGGTCCAAGGGCTGCTGCCTGGCGTTGGAGTTGAGTTGGGGTCTGGGTAGCCCCTCCCATCCCTCTGCTGTCCGCTTTCATTAGAGATGTTTGCACAGGGACAGTGGAGGAGGGGTGCCATCAAGAGAGAAGGTGTGTCCATTCCTGGTCTAGTCAGAATGATGGGGCTCAAGATCACGTCCCAACTGGGGAGGCTTCCAAGGCTGCAGGAAGCCCAGTTTTTGTGAGGATGAGTGCTGGCTCCGAGTCTGTGGACACACCCACCTGCTGACCTGCTGACCTGCTGACCTGCCTTGTAGGCTCTGACGGCCTGGGCCCAGCTCTCCAGCCACCTGTTGCTGGCTCTTTGTTCCTGGGAAAATTACTTGAACTCTGTGACTTACGTTTTCTCAATTGTAAACGGGGACTGAGTACCATCTTTGGAGGGTGTTGTGAAGATTTGATAACACAGAGAGTCTGGGCGTCCTGTCAGCTCGGAGTAAATGTGCAGTCCCCTGGTTATTCTTGTTAGTCAACAAATCCCCATTGCCCCTTCTTCCCAGCTCTTTACTCGCTCATTTCACAGACTTTCAGCCTCCCCTCAGGTAAGTAAAGGGTGTGCTCTGCCTGTCCGGCTGCCGCTCGGATCCCAGTAGCAGACGTCCAGCGTCCTCATGCCGTTAACTTCTGACAGTCTTTGTGAGCCGTGGTTTCTTGACCGGCATGACCCACAGCTTCAGCACCACCACCCCCAGTTCCTGTTGGCACTTCCTGGCACCACGGGGCCCATCCAGCCTCACCCACTGGGGAGGAAGGCTGGTCCATGGAGGCAGGGAGCCAATGTGAGTCCCTGGAGCCTCATTCTCCAAACTGCCCGCCGGTGCTTCTGGAAGCCTGGGCTGCACACCTGCTTATCTTTATCTTTCAGGATGAATCCATTCAACAAATATGTGTCCAGCACTAGGCTCAGTGCCCAAGACACAGAACCGAGTAAGACTTTGTCCCTGTCCTTGAGTTGCCTGTGGTCTATGAGCTGGATGTCTAGGCAACAACTCAGGGAAGACAGCCATCTGTGGAGACTTCATGGTGAGGTCCAGACGGAAGGAACACCTGCCACAAGCCCCGGGCCAACTCCGGGTCCCGCACCATCCCTACAAGGTCTGGTGTGGTTAGGTCCTCTCCACACGGCTCTGACGCACATGCGTTATCCTCACGGCACAGGTGGGGAAGCTAAGAGGTTAACCCTGAGCAAGGCTGCCCCAGTGTGCATCACAGTGGAAACTTACAAGGCTCCTCTGCCTTCTGTGACCAAGCGCATCTATGCTGGATGCCACTGCGGATTGTAGCACGAGCTCACAGCTGCTTCTTACCTGTATCTCCACCTCTCCCAGCCCGTTTCAGTTGAAAACAGTGATTTGAAGTTCAGCTCCCCGCCTGGGCTCTTTCTTCTTCCTTCTCCTCCTTCCTAAGATGCATCTGTGTCCGGGGAAGAGCTCGAGTTTCCTCCTGGCATGTTCTGCACAGGCTCCTGCTGGCTGAGGAGGGACCCCTTGGCCCTGGCATTTGGGTGATGGCCTGGGGATCTCTGCTCAGGTATGAGTGGTCCCGCCTGATTCTTTGGTAGCTGTGCAGGCGCTGGTGCTGCAGCTGATCTGAGTTGAGGTCTGGTTTCTCAGCATGATCAGAGTCTAGGGTCTCTAGAACCCACCCCCTTCCCACGATCCTATGTCTCCTTCCCTCCAGCGGACATTTCCACCCCCTCCCCAGCCCTGGCTGGTGCAACACGCCTTCCTGGTCTCAGCCCTGACCTGCTCTGACGCTGGGGGTGACCGTCCAGCTGTCCTGCTCCGGGTCAGCCCAGCCTCACCTCAGAGCCCCATAGCGGGCCAGTGGTCCCCAAGTCACAGCCCCCTGCAAGTCTCTTCCAGAGGTCACCTAGGACTATCTGGACCCCAAACTTTCTAGTTCAAGTTGGCCAAGCCTGGCTATGGATCTGTTAGGGGAGTTTTTGGAATTTAGAAAACACTTTTTCTCTCTGTAAGAGAGAGTTCTCCCACCATGGACTCCAGAAATTCACCTTGTGGCTTAAAGCGGATGAAGGACTCTGTTCCGGCAGCTCCTGCGCATTTGTCTTAGTTGGATGAAAACCCTCATGGCTGCATGTCAAGGGCGGGAAGGCTCCAGGGGAACAAGCCTCTCAGTGACGAGGGAGGAGACGTTAGCAGATGGTCAAAGAAACTGTCCCCCTGACACGCAACGGAGGCCCGATGTGCATCCTGTCCTCATGTGCTGTCCCTGCTGCTGTCACCCATGTCCATGCACGGCTGTTGGGGGATGTGTGGGAGGGGCCTTAATGACCAGGCTGGGGGCGGGGGAGCAGGGGTCCCCTGGGAAAAGGGGACTCCCAGCTTAAAGATAAAGATTTAAACTAATCGATCAGGAGTGAGATTGTGTTGGGAGAGGCAGCATGGGGAGTAGAAATGTGAGAACTCAGAACCGTCTGGGCTTATTGATCCTTCCGGCACCTTCGCCAAGCCAGGTCCGAGTCCTGGGGAGGGAATGACATTGGTGTCGCAGCTGAGAACCTAACGCGCTTCCTCCTCCCCAATCCTGTGGATGGTACTGCAGAGCTCACTAGGAGGGGCATGGGGTTGGGGGCATGCAGTTTTGGGGAAGATGATTCCTTCAGTTGTAACAAGCTGCGTTTGTGAAGTTAGTGGAAAGTAAGGCAGGCGTGCCATTTCTGATGGAACTGGTCTGGGTCTGTGTCCCAGTTGTCTCTGCTGGGTTACAAACCACGCCACCACTCAGTGGTGTCAAACAACACTTTATTACCTCCCATGACGCGGGCTCATCAGGGTGGTTCTTCTGCTCCTGTGATGTCAGCTGGGTTGCAGTCACCCAGGTGCTTGGTTGGCCTGGAGGGATGGCTCACGCCCTTGAGGGTGGTTCCCGCCCATGAAGCCTTGGACGGGATGAATGGAAGTTGGGGCTCAGCCGGGATGTGGGGCGGCCGGTCCCCCTCCCCCTCTCTTTGTACGGTGATGGGGCTTCTCCTTCCACATGGTAAGTCCATGTACTGTCTCCTGTGCTCTCCCCAGCAAGGTAGCCAGACCTCTCAAGGCAGTTCAAGGGCCCTACAGGCACTTGAGCTAAGCTGAGAGGCAGGTGCTCGCAGCCTCTTGGAGGCTGGAGTTGGCCCAGTCATTCCTCCCACATTCTCCCGGTTGATGCGAGTCGCAGGCCGGCCCAGATCCGGTGTGAAAGGGGAGTCTCCAAGGCAGGAATGCTGGGAATGTGGGTCACTGGGGATCATCTTTGGAGACAGCGATTCTGTCTGTGACTGTGGAAATGCACAGAAAATGAGGAATGGGTTGTAACAGTATGGTTTCCAGGGAATACTCACATGGGATAAATGTGTTATCCCATTTAGAACTCACAACAACTTTGTAAGGAAGGCAGGAAAACTTTCAGAGATGTGGAAACTCAGGCTCATCGAAACTAAGTGAACTGTAAAGGTAAGTATCAAATGTGTCAAAATATTCTTGGTCCATTCCATTGCCTCTTTTTTTTTTCCTTCCAGTTCTATTGAGATATAATGGACATACAGCACTGTATAAGGTTAAGGTGTACAGCATAAAGATTTGACTCACATACATCATGAAATATCTATTGCCTCTTTGAGGTTGACCACACACACACACACACACACACACACACACACACACACACGGAAAGGGGGGCGACTGTTTGGCCAGAGCTTTATATGAATGATTTTATTGAGTATTTCAGCAACCATTTTGGAGTTGGTGACATCATGTGACCATTTTACTGATGAGGAAACTGAGGCCCAGGGAGGTGATATAATTTGCTCAAGATCACACAGGTAGCATTGGCAGAGTCAGGATTCAAACCCAAGTCCCACTGACTCTGGAGACAGAGCTTTCCCTATTATCTTACTACCTTATCATGTAGTGATTTGCACAGGTTGTCAATATAGAGAGAATATTTGAATAAATAAATGTTATTAAGTTCTTCAGATACTTTTGTCAACAAGTAAGTTCATCAATGTCATTTCCAAAATAAGTTACCACGATGCTGTATTTGTCTTTGACAGGCAAAATGAGGCATAGTGAACACACAATATTTTAAAACTCTATTTTCCTGGTATTCTGAAAAGTGACGTGTTGTCTGGGTTTTGATCATGACTTTCTAGTATGAAAAAATAAGAGAATCCAGAGAGATGTGCTAAGGTCCCTTTTGCTGGCTCTCTGAAATTTGGAGGCGAGCCAGGATTCCACAGAGAACAAACGATAGAAACCACTATTTCAGAACTTGCGTCTAGGCTAAGCCTGGAAGCAGAGCTGCTTTGGTTACTTTATATTATTTCCTGAACATGCTTCCTATCTCTGGTTAGTCCATAGGCAACTCAAGTGAATCCCTGTAGTTACAATTACAATCAGATCTTTAACTGGTAACCAAAGCTGAGGAGTCCGTTATGTCATGCTGAGTGGATGGTGGGCTGGGACCCTGTGAGGGGCTCAGGACATTGGAGAGAGGCTGTGACTGTCTTCCAACACTACAGTGCTGATCACTGAATATTTAATTCTTGGGGAAACAAGAACCTTTTCATGTTCAGTTACTACTCTGTCATTGGAGTTCTATCACATACCTAGGTTTCATACTTCGTAGGGTTTTAGGTGCATCTCTGGATATATATTGAAGCATTCAGTAGCATAAACAGAATGTAAAACAGGCTTCATATTATTAAAGACATTATATTATTAATATAATGCTTCTTTGAGGGTTTGTGATAAGAACTGGCCTGCATATTTCCCCTGGTAATGATTAAATGAGACAAGCTATGTGAAATGCTCTGCATACCACAATTATCACTCAATAAATGAGTGCTCGTGTACTGTTGGAGATTTTCCCTTCTCTTGTGTGTTGTTTAACTTCATGTTTTGGTCCCTGGATCACATTTTCTTGGTATTTGGGCAGACCCATTGGCCGAATGGAAGTTGGACCAATTTATGCAAATTGGCAATATTTCTAGGTACACATACCAAACAAACAGCCTTTGAATTACAAGATGACTCAGAATTGATGCTGGCCATTCTCCAGCTACACTGACTCACATTTTTCATCTGTAAAATATGAATCAAAATGTATGCTTTGAAGAGTAGTTACAAGAAATAAATGAGCTCTGTGTAAAAGCACTTCGCAAACATCTAGCACCGAACGATTGCACCCTTTACTAGTTGCTATTATTGTTCCTCAAAATATCCGGGGGTGAATTTACCAGTCCTGTTGTCTATACTCTACATCGTTTCAAGAGAAACTGGGAAATGTATTCCTATCACTGAGATTTTTTAAATCTCAGCTTTATTTCCCCATCTTAAGGCAATACAGGATGTATTATGTCGCTATAGCTGACTTATGAAAATGTGGTTCAACTACACATGTCTTAGTCTGAGTGAACATCCATCATTACGCACCATACTTTACTATTTGTAAAATAGTTGTCAGCTACAAACACGTTATCCTACGCGATAAAGCTAGTGACAGAAAAATGCTGTTGTCACAGAAAGTTGGACTCTGAGAATAATAAATGTCCAAATGCTTATTTTGAAAATAGGAAGCATTAATCATGTGGCAACATTCGCTTCCAGTAGCTTTAATGCGACTACGTAAGTGCCAGGCAGACAATTATCAGCCTTGAGGAATGTAAGGACTAGTTCTTTCATCAACAGAGAAACAGTCTTCCCATTAAATGCCAGATGCAGTCTGAAGTCCTACATGCCAACTCAACTTTTTTTAAAAATATTTATTTATTTAATTGGTTGCATGGGATCTTAGTTGCGGCAGGTGGGCTCCTTAGTTGCGGCTCTCAGGCTCCTTAGTTGTGGAGTGTGGGCTCCTTAGTTGCAGCTTGCCAGCTCCTTAGTTGTGGCGTGCAAACTCTTAGTTGGGGCATGCATGTGGGATCTAGTTCCCTGACCAGGGATCGAACCCGGGCCTCCTGCATTGGGAGCTTGGAGTCCTATCTACTGCGCCACCAGGGAAGTCCCCCAACTCAACTTCTTGATTTAAAGTTTAAAAAATTTGTATACCCTTTTGATCCATAATCTAAGTAATGATAGAAAATCCAGAAGGTTCTAAAGGGTAAGGAATGAGACATCTCCCTTCCCTTCCCATCCTCCAGCCACTCATGTCCCATCCTTGGAGGCAAATAGTGTTCATGGTTTCATGTGTATATTCCATAAATATTTTATTCATATACAGACATGTATCTGTATCTATAGCTATCCCCCTTTTCTACCCTCTTAGGGACTGAATTGCCCCTGACCCCGCAATTCATATGTTGAAACCTTAACCCCCAGCACCTCAGAATGGGACTGTATTTGGAGAGAGGGACTTTAAAGAGGTGATTAAGGTAAAGTGAAGTCTTATGGGTGGGCCCTAATTCAGAATGACTGGTGTCCTTATAGGAAGAGGAGATTACGACACAGATGCATACAGAGGGAGGACTGCAAGCCAAGGAGAGAGGCTCAGAAGAAACCAACTCCAACACTGGATATCAGTGCTCCAGCCTCTAGAACAGTGAGAAATATGTGTCCATTGTTTAAGCCCCAAGCCTGTGGGACTTTGTTAAGGAAGCCTGAGGAGACTCACGTACCCCCTCCCTTCACAAACTGCCTGCTTTGCTGCGCCCCCTTTTCACTTACTGTATTTTAAAGACGCACATAAAGCAGGGGTCCCCAACCCCTGGAAGGGGCACCGATCCGTGGCCTGTTAGGAACAGGGCCACACAGCAGGAGGTGAGCGGCAGGCAAGCGAGTGAAGCTGCATCTGTATTTACAGCCGCTCCCCATTGCTTGCATTACTGCCTAAGCTCTGCCTCCTGTCTGCATGATGGTGAGTTGTATAATTATTTCATTATATATTACAGTGTAATAATAATAGAACTAAAGTGAACAGTAAATGTAATGTGCTTGAATCATCCCGAAACCATCACCCCCCCACCCCAGTCCATGGAAAAATTTTCTTCCACAAAACCGGTCCCTGGTGCCAAAAAGGTTGGGGACCACTGCATAAAGGCTTCTTACTTCGTTTTGTTGTCTGGATACACAGATTCTTTTTATTGTCTGGATGTTTCATAATTTATCTGACCTCTCTCCTACTGATGAACATATAATTTCCAATATTTTGCTATTAGAAATAACACTGCCATAAATAAATAAATTAGCTTGTACATAAATAATTTTACACATGGACAAGTCTATCCATATGATCAATTTCCAGAAGTAGTATCACTGGGTTGAAGGACATGTGCAGCAAAATTTTCGTAGTCATTGGCAAATTGCTCTTCCTGGAGGTTTCACAGATGGACACTTCCACCAGAAAGAGTGAGAGAACTTAGCTCCAGCTTTTCCCACAAGCTGTTCGTGATGCAAACTTTTGATCTTTCCCAACCTGGTAGGTAAAAAAATCATGTCTTGGGAAGTATCATTTTGCATTTCTCTTATTATGAGTGGTGTTATATCTTTTTATAAGTTTAAAAGATTTTTGTATTCCATGTTTTGGTTAAGCTTCTTTTTCTAATGGTTTTTTTTTTTTTTTTTGTAGATATCCCTTACTTGTTAGAAAATTTGGTCATTTTCTGTGGTATGAGTGGCAAACATTTTCCCAGTTGGTGTCGGTCTTTTTACATTCTTCTGAGGAGCCCATGTAGAAAATTCTGGCGTTTAACATAAGCAGTTATTAGTCTCCTTGTTAATGGTGCCATGACTTCTGACTTCAACTACAGAGTCAGGCCAAACCTTGCAGGTGAGGGCGCCATCCCCTTCCAGGCTTCAGATGCTAGCCGCGGGCTCGGGGCTCCCCAGGCATCCATGCTTCTGACCAACAGGCTACAATTTGGGGTCCCCACTCCCCACTCACTTTCAATAATTCTCCAGAATGTCTCACAGAACTCAGGAAAGTGTGATACAATTTTTTTTTAAAATTTCAGTTTATTATAGCAAAGAGGATACAAATCAAAAGCAGAGACACTGAGGGCAAGGTTTGGGAGGGTCCCAGATGTCCCCTCCCTGTGGAGTTGGGACGCATCACCCTCCTGGCACAGCGATGCATGACAACATGCTTAGGATTGGCAGCGAGGGGTCCTCACCTGAACTCTGATGTCCAGAGTTTCCATGGTTTCATTGTGAAGGTGTGAGTAAGTGAATCATGGGCCACTTGATTGAACTCAACCTCCAGCTCCCCCTCCCTTCCCCAGAGGTTGGGCTGATACCATGTGACTCAAAGCCCCAGCCCTCTAATCACCTGCTGGTCTTCCTGTCCTGGCCGGCCACCATCTGAGTCATCTCCTTAGTATAAACTCTCAGGGCCCACCAAGAATGACAAAGACATTCTTATGACCCGGGAAATTCCAGGTATTTAAATGTTACCACCCAGGAACTGGAGACAGGCCAGCCCATTTCTTTATTACCTAGGATAATAGGTAATAATTTCTGGATTTTGTATTGTATATAGAAGATTTCTGGATTTGGATTTTGTATTTCTGGATTTTGTATTGTATATAGAAGATTCTTCCCTTTTCTAAAGGAAATTATTACAAAAACAAATTGCCCATGATTTCCTCTGGTACCAGAATGATTCCACTTTCCCCCCAAATGTATTATTTCAGCTTTTTGAGATGTAATTGACATCCAACATACATTTTTGATCCATCTGGAACTCATTCTAGTTTATAGGATACAGATTCAACTTTATTTCTTTTTTCTAGATAAGTTGTCCCCAAACCACTTATTGAATAAATGATTTTTCCTCCTTGAACTGAAATGCCAGCCTTATACTGAATTCCTATACGTATACAGATCTACTTCTAAACTTCTTAGTGTGTTCCATTGATCTGTTTTTCCTGTGTAGCACACGGTTTTAATTATTGTAGTTTTGTAAGTTATTACTTCAAATTGATACCACTAGTAAATTTCTTAAACTTTTATAAAACATTCTTCTGAAACTGGATTTAAAACCAAATACCGGGACTTTCCTGGTGGTGCAGTGGTTAAGAATCCACCTGCCAATGCAGGGGTTCGAGCCCTGGTCTGGGAAGATCCCACATGCTGTGGAGCAACTAAGCTCATGTGCCACAACTACTAAGCCTGTGCTCTAGAGCCGGCAAGCCACAACTACTGAGCCTGCATGCCACAACTACTGAAGCCCACGCACCTAGAGCCCGTGCTGTACAACAAAGAGAAGCCACTGAATGAGAAGCCCACGCACCGCAACGAAGAGAAGCCCCCACTCGCCGCAACTAGAGAAAGCCCACGTGCAGCAACAAAGACCCAATGCAGCCAAAAATAAATAAATAAATAAATTTATTTTTTTAAAAAACAAACCAAATGGCAATTAGAGGTAAGACACCAGTATAGCTTTCAGATGAGTAGCCAGCAGTGCATTGATCTAGCTTGCGAGCCAGTTAGCAGCTTAGAGTAGGAATTGTTTCCAAGGCATTGCTTACTTTATAACGCCAGAACGTAAGGGAACTCACACAGTTGTGCCCCATACATTTGCCTTTTATAGGAAGTTATTCAGACTTACACGGACAATTTTCACTGCACTGGAAACAGCCCAGCCACCTGCAAGGCAGTGGGAGCCTTTGGCCTTCTCAACAGTCAGCTGTGTCATGAGCTGGGCACATGCTTTCCTCAGAGCATCTCACCTCCTGACCATCCTGACCTGGGCTGACTCACTCACTTCCTCCCAGCGGGATCTGTGGTCCTCCCTCTGCTCCTCACCAGGACGGGTCTGAGTCAGATGGTCATCCCACTCCAGGGTCGGCAGAATCTAGTTCTTTGGTTGTCAACTCTGCTATTTTCATCTTCAGGCTTTCCCTTCACACTGGGCAAAGAAAATTTGCAGAATCTTGCAGAACCAAACCACTGTTTTACAAGGATGACAATTTTTTTGGAGAAGCACAAAGTGGCATTATCCTAGTTATCCTCATATCTGTTCAATTTCAGATAAATTACTGAGCAAAAATTTTAAAGTGGTTTATTAAAAACTTTTCATTTTTATTTTGGCTATAGATGTGTAATTGTCACAAAAATTTTCGGATCATTTTGACTCTTTTAGACTGTATATTTCTTTAATTCTGCTTACTACTTCATGAACAAATATCAAGAAATTTCTCAATTAAAAAAAAAGGTTTGAGATCAGCTCAGTGCTTTGTAACCACCTAGAGGGGTGGGACAGGGAGGGTGGGAGGGAGACGCAAGAGGGAGGAGATATGGGGATATATGTATATGTGTAGCTGATTCACTTTGTTACAAAGCAGAAACTAACACACCATTGTAAAGCAATTATACTCCAATAAAGGTGTTAAAAAAAAAGGTTTATGGGTGTAATAATATAATGTCTGGGATTTGCTTCCAAATAATCTGGGGTTGGGGTGGGGCATTAGTCGGTTTATAGAAGACACCAATTTGGCCATGAGTTGATGACTGTTGAATCTGGGGTGATGGGGTCATAGGGGGTTTCACTGTATTTGTTCATTGTGACAAATACTTAATTCCTTTTTATTTTGTGTGTTTGAAATTTTTTCTTACAGAGAAGCCCGCTTTGGTCCCGCTCTGGTTGGGATGACTGCAGTGCTGCACCCAGTGGGCACCGGAGCCCCTTGAGGGCTGCATCCTCCCCAGGCAGGCGCTGGCGGAGGCAAGAGGCCTTTCCCAGCTCCCTTTGTTCCTCCCAAGGCTTCTGGCAGAATTCCCACTGCTCTTCCTTCACATCATCTTTCTTTTCTATTTCTGAACTCTATTTTGTGATTTTTCTAATTATTCTCAGCAAAGAAGAAACTTGAAAATCACATGTGCTGTGACTGAAAATCTTTTTGCTGAAAGCACATTCAGAAATAGCCCGAGGAGTAAAATTCTTCCCAAGAAGAGCATCTGGGGAAGGATTTCTGCCTTAGTTTTCCCTAAAATAAGGTCATTTAACAGCGATCTGAAGAAAGCATAGTGAGCAACTTTCCATTTTCCTGTTAATTACACACTTGAGCTGAGAAGCAGAAGTAAAAAAGCATTTAAAAGAAACCCACGAAGTTTATTTAAACAACAAGATGCTTGACCTGAAGGGGAAAACGATCTAGGATTCATTTCTTTTACAGTCATTTATCCTTGCTTAAAGACAGATTGTCCTACCTGTAACAGCTACATACAAAAAAGTTATAAAATTGTTCTTGGTTTTGAAATGAAAATGAAAAACATTAAAATTCTCCAATCGAACAAAGTATACAATAATTTTTACATTGTTCTTTTTTCGTTAAACAGGGAAATCAAAAGAACTTACTGGCATATAAAGAGATGAGCTGAATGAGCATGCCAATAATGGAGAAAGGGACTCTTTTCACAGAAGCAGTATTTCCCCCCATCCCATCTCCTTGTGATGTTGATCAAAATGTACCACTGGCCATTTAGTTAAAAAAAAATCAATATGCTTGTGCACATACCTCCATTACTGAATGTACAACAAAGGAGTGGGGGAGGGGAAAATGAAAGACTAGAGAAAACTGTACTGCAGCAGTCACGATGTGGCGGAACCAAATCGTGGTTTTCTAACTCAGAATGACTTCTTGGTTCTGGAGTAAAGCAGCAGGTTCTCTCTTTAGTAGACACCTCCTGTCTGCTGTTGGGACACATCAGCTGTATCTTCATCCTTCATTTCCAACTGTGCAGGTGTGTCTGTTTCGTTGATTGGCTGCCCATCAAATCAGAATCTGATCTGCCTCATGGACAAACCCTGTCATTCACAATAGGCTTTCGTCAAACGTGGTTACGCCTCCAAATCTCAAACTGCACCACAGAACCATCCTGTCTCACCACTTCCGTGTTAACGTGATCGTGGTCCTCTGTCTTGACTCCCTCCTGGGGCTCTTCATTGGCCATGGTAACCTCTGGAGCCTTCTCAGTGGCTGCTTCACAAAAAAGGTACCAGGATTGGCACCAAACAAGCACAGAGCAGCACCAGTAGTGGCAGAAGGAGGAGGTAGCAATCAGTCAAAGGGAATTTTCTAAAATAAAAAATAAGTCCCTTGAGAACATAAATTTAGTTAGAACCTGTTAGACCAGGGCAGGGGAAGATCTTTATTATGGAGTTTATTTCCAGTTCATTAATTATGAAATAGCTGAGACTTAACCAGAGAAGTCTGAAACTCCCAGGTAACTGAAACACCTGTGTCAGACAAAGCTCTTAGCATGGAAGGACTTCTCCATCAGCTGAGAAACAGGAACTGCTCACTTACAATAGCTCCAAAGAGAATAAACTGGGGAATGAATTTAACAAAAGGAGTGCAAAACTTACACTCTGAAAACTGCAAAATATTGTTGAAAGAAATTAAGGAAGACCTAAATAAATGGAAAGATATCTCAGGGCCAGAAGACTTAATATTGTCAAGATGGCAACACTCCCCAAAGTGATCCACAGTCATTTAGTGCCATCAAAATTCCAGCTGAGCTCGTTCAAACATGGACAAGATGGTGCTAAAATTAATATGGAAGTGCAAGGGGCTCAGAGTAGCCAAAACAATCTTGAAGAAGAACAAAGTTAGAGGACTCACGCTTCCCAAAATCAAAACTTACTGTAAAGCTACAGTAATCAAGATGGTGTGTTACTGGCATAGAGACAGACATATAAGTCAATGCAGTAGAATTGAGAGTCCAGAAATAAACCCTCACAGTAGCAGTTCATTGATTTTCAGTGGGTGCCAAGACCATTTAATGGGGGAAAAGGATAGTCTTTTCAATAAATGGTTCTTGGGTAACTGGATAGCCACATGTAAAAGAATGAAATTGGATGCCCTACCCTACTCTATATACAAAAACTAACCCAGGATGGATCAGAAACCTAATCTAAGACAATAAGACTCTCAGGAAAAAAAACAAAACAAAACAGGTGTAAATCTTTGTGACTTTGGATTAGGCAATGGTTTCTTAGATATGACACTTAAAGCACAGGCAACCAAAGAAAACATAGATCTATTAGACTTTATCAAAGTTAAAAGCTTTTGTGGTTTGAAGGACAGCATCAAGAAAGTAAAAAACGACAACCCACAGAATGGGAGAAAATATTTGTAAATCATATATCTGATAAAGGGTTGAGATCTAGAATATATAAAGAACAACTCAGTAGTAAAACCACATATAACCCAATTTAAAATGGGCAAAGGATCTGAGCGGACATTCTCCAAAGAAGATTTTCAAAGGGCCAATAAGCACATTTTGAAAAGATGCTCAATATCATCATCCATCAGGGAAATGCGAGTCAAAACCAAAAGGAGGTAACACTTACATACTAAGATGGCTATAATCACAAAGAGAATAAAGTGGTGGCAAACCCGCGTACATTGCTAGTGGGGATGTACAATGGTGCAGCCATGGCAGAAAAGAGGTTGGCAGTTCCTTAAACGGTCAAGCGTAGACTTACCACGTGATCTAGCAATTCCACTTCTAAGTATATACCCAAGACAAATGGAAACGTATGTCTACACAAAAACTTGTGCATAAATGTTCACAGCAGCATTATTCATAGTAGCCTAGGGGCTAGATGACCACTTCCAAGATGGCTCCCTCACAGGGCTAGCTATTGGCTGGGAGCTCAGCTGGGTCCACGGGCCTGAGAACATGGGACCACTCGTCACAGGCGTCTCCATGGGGTGTTCAGCTTCCTCACAGCATGGTGACCAGGTTTCAAGAAGGAGAGGAGCACCCCAAGAGACAGGCAGTAGAAGCTGCTAGTTTCTTGGGGCCTGGGTCTAGAAACTGGTACCATTACTTCTGTTGCATTTTTTTGGTCAAGCAGTCAAAGAACCTAGATTCAAGAGCAGGGAACACAGACTTGAGCTCTTCATTGAGGAGTGTTTAAATTCGGATGACATATTTTATAACTGCCACACCCCACAGTAACTTCCAGAGCTGGGACGTGAATTCAGGTATGTCTGAATCACGGAGTTCATAGTCTTAAAAATTCTGCTTTGCATTGCAAATAGGATGGGTGGAAGACCCTGGGCTGGAATAGTGAGAAAACTACTTAAAATATTTTTAGTTGGCATTGGGAAGGGTGGTGGTTGTTGCTGTGTTACCTTGCTCATAGTTAAGATCATTTTGGGAAAATATTTGCACTGTTTATGGCAAATTTCAAAGATATCATTTTAATGCTGAGTTTCTAGAGGTGGGAAGGTCCTTATATTAGAGATGGCGCTTTTAAAAGAACAAACAGGAGAAGGGCTTATTTCCCTTTTAGCAATAGATCTAGAGACAGGACTCGCCATGAGCAAAAATAACTCTGCCTATGCTTTGGTTTCCACAGTGAAGAGCAGTCTCTTTATTGTGGGCATGCCTTAACTCAATACCACGTTACTCAGCTCGACTTTAATCCTGGGGCTACAGTCCAACCATTCAAAACCCCATTATTATAGCTGAGAGGTGGGGCAGTGTCAGCATGATTCAAACCTGGTACCACATCAAAATGAGGCGTCAGGGCTCCATTCAGCTGTTGGTTTTAAGATGCAGGTAGAATCCAGGCCCTTTCTCGTTCTATTCTGTTATGGTTCCCAAAAATTGCTGCCCAGAGGGTAGGGAAATTCCAGCCATTGCCCACATTTGCTTTAGGGATCTTGGATTTTGGTAGCACTAGAGATGAAGATTTGCATACATCACAGCTGCTAAAGGATGGGTAAAAGTGAATACGATGTGCTCAGTAGGATCTTGCTGCCCGGATAACAGGAGGTGCCCTGGGGTGAAACTGTGTGGTCGTGCTGCGGTATTGGAGGTCACGACTAAAAGGATGCCCTGGGAGGTCTGGGGTACAGAAGGATGACTGTTTAAACAGACAATTCCACTAAAAGATCAGGCGAGAAAGCTGCCTCGTGGGGCGACTCTCTGCCAGGCATTGTCTCCTTAGGGCCAGGGAGGAGAAGGAAGCTGGCACAGGACAGAGCAGAGGGCCCAGAGAGAAGCTTTTCCCTTCCACTGTGCCCTGTCCTGAGCGCTCAGGGAACTACGAGGAGCATTCCCGGAATCCTTCCCTGGTGGGGCCGATAAGCAACTTGCTACTGCCATGCACAGGCTGGAACCCTTCCACCCGTAATGGACCAGAAGCCATGAGCGCCATCGACCACCGTGCAGGATGCACACCCGGCCCCTCCCGGGTGATGGATGAGACGGATGCTGAGGCAGGAGTACTGACTGACAGATGGCCTTTCCAAGTCATGGTCAGGATGCGCTAGAATCCTTCCGCTCAAGCCTGAGTCAGGAGCAGAGACCTCAGAAGTGGACGGAGGAAAAGGAGCCGGGCAGAATGTGAGACTGACACGTGACATAAGAGATGGTCTGAGGCAGCAGACATGAAAAATCAGCTGAGGGGTTTAGGAGAAACTGGCTGGTGGAAGGGGAGCCATTGGATGAGCAAATTCATCTCAGGGAAAGTCAGGGTCAGGAGTAAAGTCTTTTGGGCCTTTGGGCCCCATCCGTCTCGCCTTCTCTGCGCAGCCTCTGCCTTCCCCGTTTCTTCTGGATGAGACTGTGCCCGCCACCTCCGGGCTCAGTCCTGTGGGGTTTCTGCTCCAGTCCTCGCTGGGCCAAGAGCACTGCAGGCCCAGGGGATTTAGAGATCGGAGCTTTCCTGGGGGGCAGGGGGAGGCCTATTGGTTACATAGTACAATTCCTTTTTTATTATTGGGGTAAAATATATATTAACATTAAATGTACTGTTTTAATCACTTTTAAGTGTCTAGTTCGATGGCATTAAGTATATTCACATTACTACACAACCATCACCCCCATCCATCTCTACAACTTCTTCATCTTCCCAAACAGAAAAACTGTCTCCATTAAATACTAACTCCCTATCTCCTCCCCCAGCCCTTGGTAACCATCTTTCTACCTTTTGCCTCTATGAGTTTGACCCCTCTAGGTACCTCATTTAAGCAGATTCATCTATTTGTCCTTTCATGTCTGGCTTGTTTCACTGAGCATATTGTCCTCAAGGTTCATCCATGGTGTAGCATGTGTCAGAATGTCTTTCCTTCTTACGCCTATATACTATTCCATTACATGTTTACACCACAATTTCTTTATCCATTCATCTCTCGATGGACTCTTAGGTTGTTTCCAACTTTTGGCTACTGTGAATAATGCTGCTATGAATGTGGGTGTACAAATATCTTTTTGAGTCCCCCTTTTCAATTCTTTTGAGTATAAACCAGAAATGAAATTGCTGGATGGTGTGGTAATTACGTGTTGAATATCACTAGGACCTGTCACACTGTTTTCCACAGGGGTTACATTCCCACCAGCAAAGCACCAGAGTTCCAATTTCCCCACATCCTTGCCCACACTTGCTTTTCTCTGTTCCACCCCTCCTTTTATTAAAATGACAGCCGTCCTAGCGAGCGTGAAGTGGCATCTCACTGTGGTTTTGATTTGCATTGCGTGTTGAGCATCTTTTCACGTGCTTATTGGCCATCTGTGTATCTTTGGAGAAATGGCCATTCGAGTCCTTTGCCCATTTTTTAACGGTTTTTTGTTTGTTTGTTTGGTCTTTTAGTTTTAGGCGGTCTTTATATATTCTGGATATTAATCCTTTAACAGATAGATGATTTGCAAATATTTTCTCCCATTCTTTGAGCTGCCTTTCATTCTGTTGATAGTGTCCTTTGATGCATAAAGTTTTAGATTTTGATAAAGTCCAGTTTTCCTATTATTTCTTTTGTTGCCAGTGCTTTTGGTGTCATATCAGAAATCATTGCCAAATCCTACGTAATAAGCTCTCTCCTAGGCTTTCTTCTAAAAGTTTAATATGTTTAGTTCTTAGGTTTAAGTCTTTGATCCATTTTGGGTTATTTTATATATAGGGTATAATGTAAGGGTCCAACTTCATTCTTTTGCATGTGAATATCTAGTTTTCTCAACACCATTTGTTGAAAAGACTGTCCTTCCGTCATTGAAGGGTAGTACCCATTCTGCTTTGACTTCGGTAGATTTTGTTCCCCTAAACCCTACGGATTCCATGTAGCTCTAGGTAGATTTAAATGTCCCTGTTGCAAGTCTGACTGTGTTTTTTACCTTCGGGATCTGCCACCGCCTCCCGGCATTCATAGGAGCCCAACGTAGAGTGGACATTAGGTTGTCCGGTCAGTCCATACGGTAAAATTTACACAGTTAACATTAGCCTTGAAGATCCTTATATCACCTCAAGTTACAATGAATGACACCTCTCAGTGAGACAGAGCTGGTTTCCCCTCCTGTGTTGGAACTGACTGCTTGGAGTGGGGGAGGTGGGGGAGTACTGAGCATCAGATGCAGTGGTTGGCCTGCATTTAGGAGCCATTTTTTAATAAAAAGTATGGATCTAGATCAACAAAATCACTTCCAGATGGCAAGATGCTCACAAGGTGTGCTGCCCAGATGCAGAGGTTGCCCGCAGGAACAGCAGAGCCCTTGCTCCCACTCACTGCTCGTCCCAAGGCACCTGCCTGTGGGGTAGCAGGTGTGCTGGCCGCACCAGAATGTGGTTTTCTCTCACTCTGCAGATGAAAGAGGTTTAATTGTGCCAGCTAAAAGGCATCTAGTGTGTCTCCACTATGAGCCACAGGTGTGGGCCCCTGGCTCGTGGATTTGAGAATCGCTCCTGGTCTACATTTGTCCTGCTCCGCTTTGGGGATACCTTGCCCTTCCGACCTCGGTGTGGCTTTGGCCTTGGCTCCACTCCTGGATTAACTGCTCCTTGTGATTTGGCTTCTGGATGGCTGGAACTCTTTGGTTCTTGGATTGTTGTCTGTTGAGAATTGGTTTGCCTTCAGATTAACTTCTCGGCTTGGACTGCCGGGTTGTGGAGCTCAGGTTCACAACTGAAGGGGCTGCCCCACCCGCTGTGCCAGGCGCTTCTCCTACCTCCCTCCTTCTCCAGAGAGCCCACCCTGGAGGGTTCCCAGACTTTTGGACTTTCCCACATTGGTCCCATTGCTACTTGGATTCTCAGGGCTGGGCTCCTCTCTGGGACATCATGGTCCTCCTGAGTGAGGAAGAAAACTTTCCACATCACTTCTGAAATTCCTTCTGAGATCTTGTTACCCAGCCTCCTAGTCCGGCCCCAACAAGGGTCCTCCTGCCGGTGTCACTGGCGCCAATGGAAGGAGGCTCTGGAGCACGGGATCTTGAGTCAGGCGGTGGGCGAGGCTGCTCTGCAGGGGTCCCGTCCTCGGGGAGGGGCGGGGAGGGGCGGGGCCGTCTGCAGGCGCAGCTGCTGCTCACGCCCCTGATCACAGAGCAGGGCGCAGCGTCTCTGCACGCGGCCCGCCCGTCATCCTAAACTGGGTGTGGTGGGCGGACCTGCTACACGCGGCCCTGAGCCGAGCTGTCGGCGCCGCGGTTTTGCACCAGGAAGCCTGAGGTCTGAGGTCTTGGCGGTTTGCGAGGCGCCTGCACGCCGTGCCCTGGGAGCTGGTGAACTAGACTCAGCGCAGACGAAACAAGGTTAGACTTTGTTTTTTTACCCAGGTTCTATCCTTATTTCTCGTGAGTTGTTAATGGGATTTGCCAGTGACAACATGAGTGGCCACCGCGGACCCTGAAGCCACCTCTTCTGGATTGTTTCCCTTTGCTCTTGGTTTGGCTCATGTGTCCGCTAGTGAAAGGTCACAGCTGGCTCCTCAGGGGGACTCTGCCCCCGGGGAAGTTGGCCCTTCCCAGTGTCGCCGCGGCCTGAGGTTCCGGGCTGACCGGCTCATTCCTCCGCGAACGCCGAGGGCCTCTCACCACCGGTTCACGGTCAGAAGCCAAACCCGACAGACCAAATCATAGCAATAGTTTACAGGTGCGTGGTCACGGCTGTTTCTGCCGAGAGGCTGGGCCTTCCATCCCAGGTTAGGCCGCCTCCAGGGCTGGTGGGGAAGCCAGGGAAGCAGAGGCTCCCTCTCAGCGGCGGGAGCGGAGGCGGACACCTGTGGTCCTCGCCCGTCCCCAGCGCCCAGACTTCCCGGTGGGGTCTCCGCGCAGCTCATGAGGGGCCATTGCCTAATCACCTCCCCGCGCCATCCCTGTGCGTGATGCACAGTGGCTCACCTCCACCACCCATGGAGGGAAGGCATTGAAGTCCCCAATTCGTGGTCAGTGGGAGCAGAGCTTCAGAAAGCTCCAGCACCTTGCCCCGGGCACCCAGCCGGTGTCCAGACAACCCTGTCCTGCCTGATTTCAAAGCTCGTCTTCTGACACCCCACCACACAGGTGCCCAGCAAAATGCTCCAGTAAGTAAATCTCATCTCTGCTGCTTTCAGCCTTTTTTTCCTCTCCCCTCACAGTGCATCCACGAAGCCACCATTCACTACAGGGCCTCATCTGGCCCTGGGCTCTTGGGTGGAATCCTAAGCTACAGTTCTTCCCCTCATTTTTCTCCTCTTTCTGAAATAATTGGCCCCGGGGCCATCCCAGCAGGCTTGGCGCTGGACCTCGTAATTCATAACTCAAAATGGCTGCAGTGTTAATAGGAGATAATGGTTCCAGATGTCTTCCCTTTTCTTAAAATGCTTCCGCTTTAACAAAACTCTAGCTGCGAGGACTGTTGGGAGGAATTCAAGGTAGGTCACAACCCTGGAATGGAAAATATTTTTCATACGCCTCGTTGATATTCTGCAAAGCTCAAGTCACACAACAGGCCAGTGCAGATGGGTGGGGACCACAGCTTGACAGGGAGAGGGAAAGCCATCCTCTCCTTCCCGGCTCCCTTTCCGTAAGTGCTGTGACTAGATGGAAGGATTTTGTGGTCAGCACGGTAAGCACTTTGATGGGATATATGAGATCAGAGACATTGAAATCACCTTTAAGGAGCCAGACAGAAAGGCAGGGTGACAGAGCGGCAGGCGACCAGCCTGGAGCAGGCAGACGGGGTTTATACCCAAGATCTGCATATGCCCTGTGCGACCACCACCCTCTCTGGGCCTTAGTTCCTTGAGACAGGGATACTACTACTAACTTCACAGGTCTGCAAGATTAAGGGAGTGCTCTGCACAATTAGTTACACGTGTCCTAGAAGAGCCTTCAGCAAATGACATCTCAGAAAGCGCAAAATGCCACTGAACTGTTAAATTTTCATGTTATGTATGTGTTATAGGCCCCCCATTCACAGGTTGAAACCCTAATCCCTAATGAGATAATGAGATGGTATTAGGAGGTGGGGCCTTGGGGAGGTTACTAAGTCATGAGAGCAAGGCCCTCCTGATTGGATTCGTGCCCTGGTAAGAATAGCGGAGAGAGAACTACCTGCTTGTCTCTGCTTTTCACCAGGGGAGGGCTCAGCAGGAAGATGAGGACGAGAGCTCGTCGGACAGTGGATCTGCTGGACTTGATCCTGGACGTCCAGCCCCGAGAACTGTGAGAAGTAAGTGACTGGTTTAAGCCCTGCCGTCTGTGGTATATTTGTTATGGTGCCCGAGCTGATGAAGATGGTGTACTTTAGCACAGTTTTAAAAGTTCGAGTGACACAATTGACCTTCTGGAGTCCTTTCCTTGTTCTTCCCAGTTAAGATAATTCCTTGGGGTGATACCTACTCCTTCTGTCACATTTTAGCCAGATGTCACAGTGTCTGGGGTGCAGGCTGGATCTCCTTTTCTGGAGTGGCGATTTAGGACTTGTCCAGGCTGGGCCTCGTTCTCACCCTGAAGTGGCGGTTCTGACATAGACTATGGCAGAGTTGATACAGGCATGAGCATAAGCCCTTTGAGGGCCTTGTGATGGGAGGGGGCAGCACCTGGGCTTGTCCACCCAAATGTACACCGAGAACCAGACGGAGTGACTCTGCCAGCCAGGAAGCCACCGTCCCTGCATCACGAGCATTGGCCGGTGGGAGCCGGCCCATCATCTTCAGGTGAGATCACCTGAGAACCCCTACGATGCAGCCGGCACAGAGCGCTGCAGAGCCAGCAGCCTCTCCCTCTTGTGTGGCTCCAGTCACACTTGCCTCTTGGCAATGTGGACATGAACCATAGCAGGACATGGGCCCAGAGGCCCCTGGACAGGTGACTCTAGCTGAGCCTCAAGAAAAACAGATTTGCAAAGAAACAGTGGAGATGACATCTCCTCCTGACAGATGGGGGCCCTGCATGGGAGCATAGAACCTTGGAGCTGGACAGGGGCGGGTGGTGGGGAAAACAGTCAGGAGCTGTCTGCTTGCTGAAGGTGGCTGGAAGGCACAGAGGCGATGTGGAGGAGGCAGAAGTGCCAGCAAGCAAGAGCGACAGGGCTTCAGGGGAGTTCCTTGATTTGTGAACAACCTGATAGCAGGCAAGAAGCAAAGCCCAGGAAGTCCAAATGCCATTGACTCAGGGAAGCCCGGGGCTGGTGTGAAGTCCAGTAAAGCAGGGCTTCCTTCCCACCATCAGTGGATTCTTTAAGAGGCTATTTCTAACATGTGGCAACATGGGTGAATCTCAAAAACATTACGTTGAATGAAAGAAGGTAGGCAGAAGAGTACGTGTGGTGTGATTCCATTTATGATGAAGTTCAAGAAGAGACAAAACAGATCTAGGCTGGTAGAAATGTGAGCAGTTACATTCTGGCTAGGGATTGGTTGTTGGTACCGATTGGCTGGAAAGCGAACTAGGGAACATTCTGGGTTGATGGGAATGTTCTCTGTCCCTGTTGGATGGTGGTTACCTGAGTGTAAAATTGAATGAACGGTACACTTAAAATCAATGCATTTTACTGATGTAAATTGTAAGCCAATAAAATTAATAAATACAGACACAGTCATGTCCAGTTATACAGAGCATCATGCTAGGTGTCTATAAGCTACAAGCATAAATCAAACAAGAACCTGCCTTAAGGAAGTAGAGAGTAAACAATTGTATAGATAAGATAAAAGACATGGTGCCCACAAGTCATTATACAAGATAGCCGGGACTTCCCTGGTGGTCCAGTGGTGAAGACCCTGCGTTTCCATTGCAGGGGACATGGGTTTGATCCCTGCCTGGGGAACTAAGATCCCGCCAGCTGCTCAGCGTGGCCAAAAAAAAAAAAAAAGAATGCCTGGGGCACTCACCTGGGCCTGTACTGCTTGTGGTGAGCCCCACAGACATTTCCCCAGCTGGAGCCAATGTTGTAGCTGGACGCCCTTGTGGTTCTTATTATAAAAAGAAAGATAGCTGGTAATATTATCCCTAAGAGAGGTAGCTACAAAGTGACATATCGGAAGTCAGAGGAAGGAGGATGACTTCTGGCTGGAAGAACCGTGGTGGGCTTCATGGAGGAGGCAGCATTTGAGCTGGACTTGGAAGGAGTTGGGAAGGAGTTGGGCAAGAACATTCTGGGTAGAAAAAGCAGCAGAATAAAGGCAGAGTGAGGGAATGTCTAGGAAGCCGCAAATAGTTCCATTTGGTTGAGATGTAGATCATGAGACAGGAGCAATGGAAAAGATTAGGAAGCAGAGAAGTAGGTAGGATCTATTTGTACAAGGTCTTGAATGTCAGGCAAGAGTATGAATTTTATTAGTAGGCAACTGAGGGGTTTTTATTTTTGCATTGCAGATTTATTTTTTTGTTTATATAATTTTTAAATTGTATAAAAATTTTTCCATTTATAGTTATTACAAAATATTGGCCATATTCCCTGTGTAGTACAGTACATCCTTGAGCCTGTCTTACACCCAGTAGTTTGTACCTCCCACTCCCCTACCCCTATATTGCCTGCCCCTACCATAACCACTAGTCTGTTCTCTATATTTGTGAGTCTGCTTTTTTTCTGATTTATTCACTAGCTTGTTGTACTTTTTAGTCTACATATGGGTGATACCATACAGTGTTTGTCTTTCTCTGACTTATTTCACTTAGCATAATGCTCTCCAAGTCCATCCATGTTGCTGCAAATGGGAAAATTTTGTTGTTTTTTATGGCCGAGTAGTATTCCTGTGTGTGTGTGTGTGATCTTTATCCATTTATCTGTTGATAAACACTTAGGTTGTTTCCATGTCTTGGTTATTGTAAATAATGCTGCTGTGAACATTGGGGTGCATGTATCTTTTCAAATTAGTGTTCTTGAGTTTTTTTCCGATATATATGCAGAAATGGAATTGCTGGGTCATATGGTAGTTCTTGTAGCTTTCTGAGAAACCTTCATACTGTTTTCCACGTGGCTGCACCAATTTACATTCCTGCCAACAGTATATGAGGGTTCCCTTTTCTCTACATCCTCGCCAACATTTGTTATTTGTGGACTTTTTGATTATACCTATCCTGACAGGTATGAGGTGGTATCTCGTTGTGGTTTTGATTTGCATTTCCCTGATTAGCGATGTTGAGCATCTTTTCACGTGCCTGTTGGCCATCTGCATTTCCAACTGAGGGGTTTTGAGCAGGGATGTGACATTGGTGTGATGTGCAGGTTAGACTTGGGGAGGGGGGGTCGCTATGCTCGGTTTTTATGGCCATCTAGTGTCTTGCTACCCAAAGAGTGATCCATGACCAGCAGCACAGGTACCGCCTGGGGGCTTATTAGAAAGGCCCACTATCCAGTCAGTCATACCTAGTGAGTCAGACTCTGCATTTTAATAAGATCCCCAGGTAATTCTCATGCACATCAAAGTTTAAAAAGCACTGGTCTACATGTCAGATAATGGAATCATGGTCTTGTGTGGGGACAGGGGGCTCTGAATTAGTCCTTCGTTACCTAAAATCCTGAGCACAATAGTGGAATATGTGTAGATAACGGATCTTCATGGTGTCTTCTGAAGTGACTGGAAGAATAGTTCATTTCTGGAGCCTGGGGAGAAGCAAACAAAATCCAGGGTAAGGAAAGGGATAAAAGATCCGAAGCAGCAATGCTGTGCTCCCCCGTTTCACTGGCTTCTTACAGTGAAAGCCTCTGTGGGTTAGTAATGGGAGAATCAATATTCCTGTACCACGGTGAGTGGAAGCCAGGATTATTTCACTTGAATAATTTATCATCCCCCTGCATTAGAAATTGAAGACTTGCCAATTATTGAGGCTTTTAAAAGGTTATGGTCCCTTTCTCTCCCTTCCTGGCTGCCATTTTAGGCCAGCTCTCCATAAGCTTTGCCAAACTTTGTCAAGATAATTCCAGGTTTTTTTTTTTGTTTTTTTTTTTTAAAGCAACTTTCTCCTCTGTGAATTCTTCTGCTTTGGATCCCCAGTTGGCCAGCACCATGGTCTTGACTTGTTAATGAGAAAGCAAGGGCAAGGAAAAGATAGGTCTTCTCCTCTCAGAGACCAGCTCCCTTCTCCTTCCTTCACAGGGTGGTCAGCCTCACTGGGACTCTTGCATTACCTCCCCGTGAGTGATGGAGAAAAGACGGAAAGGGAGAAGACTGGACTGCTCTGAACACACTAGGCACACAGTGAGGGTGTAGGGATCTACATTTTCTTTCCCACCCAGACTCACAGGGAATATTCTGGAGATAGGTCATTGACCCCAAATCTGACATCAAGTCTCGGGGAGTGCCTGATGGTTCCTAAATAAGTCACGAACTAAATAGCAACAACCCACAATGCTGAGTACACACTCCCAGGCTGTCCTCTGATGAGCTTTAGCAGGTGTGCTTTAGTGACTAGGTTGGGTAAAACAAACCCATGTACGGCAGAGAAAGGAGCTCACTGAGGGCAGGACATCTTGCCTGGGCAAGGGGGTCAGCCTGCAGCATCATTGTGCTCTTCCTGGAACCAGCTGCATGACTTTCATGGAATAGTCCATTGATTGGAGTCTTAGTTTGTCATTTGCACAATGTGGATAAAACAGTGCCATGTCGCAAGGACCAGGGGAGAAGCACTGAGATGGGGTTCTACAGCCACATTAACACCAGCAGCCGCTGACAAAATCCAGGCCCATACGAGCATCTGTGGAGCCCACGAGGCTCTTAGTTAAATGCCATGAGGAGCCCATTCCTCTTGTACCAAGAAGCAAATAGGCTCCCATCTCCTTCAAAGAGTGGCTTGGGAGCATTGGGTGAAGAAAATGGGAATGGACTAAATTTACTTTGAGTTTATCTTTAGGGGAGGTATTCTTTTCCGTGACCCAGCCCATCAAACACCACTGTCCCCAGATTGGCTCAGGCAGACCAGGCTTCACTGGATGCCCAGGATCTGGACCCCGACCTCCCTGCCCTTGGAGGCTCCCTCAGCAGCTCTGTCCTTGGGGATTGTGGGTAGAGCAAGCAGAGAGCTCTGGGGTCCTCATTCATGTTACTCCTGTTGGGTTAGAACCTCCCCAGGAAAGAGGGAGAAAAGTGATTACGACTCTTACCTTGGGCTTCCCTGGTGGCGCAGTGGTTAAGAATCCACCTGCCAATGCAGGGGACACGGGTTCGAGCCCTGGTCCGGGAAGATACCACATGCTATGGAGCAACTAAGCCCGTGCACCACAACTACCAAGCCTGCGCTCTAGAGCCCACGAGCCACAGTTACTGAGCCCATGAGCCACAGCTACTGAGCACACGTGCCACAACTACTGAAGCCCACGTGCCTAGAGCCCATGCTCCACAACAAGAGGAGCCACCGTGATGAGAAGCCTGCGCACCACAACAAAGAGTAGCGCCCGCTCGCCGCAACTAGAGAAAGCCCATGTGCAGCAATGAAGACCCAACGCAGCCAAAAGTAAATTAAAAAAAAAGAAAAAAAGAAAGAGTCTTACCTCCTACATTTGGTAAGTTGCTAACCTAAACCATCTCTAAAGATATTACAAAAGTCAAAATTGCGGGACTGTTTCAGAACTCTTACAGATTTCCTGGTCTGTGTTAGAATGTGTGAAAACTACCTCCAGTGTCAGCAAAAGAATCTTTCCAAGAATAAGTCACTCAAAAGAAGTTACATTCTTTGGGGGGAATCTCAGAGGTGCAGTTTTGTTGAGAAATGAGATTGACCTAGAAAGATGATTTTTCCCATTCATGTGGTCACATGTCTGCTTGTGAATTTATAATGTCTGCCTGCATTCCTGTTTATGTATTCAATGTATGTATTCATCCATTCAGTAAGTGTGTTTGCCATGCACTGTGCCTGTGGGGTGACAGCAGAAATGAGGGAGAGAGATGGTCCCTGCCCTCAGAGAGCTTACCCTGCAGGCCATCAGGCCGTCAGCCTGGTCCTAAGCTCCAGAGTCCATCGTTTGCCCAACTGGAAGAAAGTTAAAGCACTCTCGATGGCTCCCCATGTCATCTTCGCTGTCAGCCCCGCTCTGACCTTGAACGCTGGTTTCAGTAAGCAGGCGCTCATCTTCCCTCTGCAGGTGGCAGGTGGACTGTGTGGTGGGCAAGCTCTGGGACCTGACAGGCAGGGCTCCAGCCATGTCTCAGCTCTTTACGAGCTGTGGGGTTGGACTTCGGATGAGTTACAGAAATCCTCTAAGCTTTAGCGTCTTGGCTGTCAGATGAGTTTGTTGGGAGGCTTACATGAGCTGACTTTTGAGAAGTGCTGGGTTCAGGGCCTCACACAGTGAGTATCTGATAAATGATGGCTGCTGTTGCTGTTATCCCCTGTGTTTATTTGACCGGTCCTGTCCTATAACCAGGTGCTGGAGTCTCTGCCCTAGTATCCTGGCCTAGCTGAGACTAGCATCTTGCCCGTCAATTTCCACATCAACTTAACATTATGAAATGTGCAGACATGAAGAAAAGTTGAAGGAACTTCAGATGACCACCCATCTACCATCCACCTAGACTTTGCTATTAATATTTTATCACCCTTGTTTTTTCACATATTTATCTATTTATCATCCCTCTTTCCATCTATCAATACTTGTACGTTTTTGGATGCATTTGTTTTTTCTTTTGAGATGGTTGTTTTTTGAGTTTTGATAACTGCCTAAATCAGTGTAACCCAAACTCTGACCTGTCAAGGTCAGGACGTTCACATCCCTAGAAAGTCCCCTCACACACTTTCCCATGATTCCCAGCTCCTCCCTCCCCAGAGGCACCACTGATCTGATATTTTTTGTATCGTAGAGTTTTCTTTTTTTTTTTTCGGATAGATACTTTTCATACAGTAGTTTTGCTTATTCTAGAATTTCAAATAAATGGAATCATACAGTACATACAGTAACACATGCTCTTTTTGGTCTGGCTTCGTTCACACAGCATGATGTTTTTGAGAGTCATCCATGTGGTTTTGTGTATCACTAATTTGTTTCTTTTTCTTGCTGAGAACTGTCACACTGTATGAACATACTGCAATTTGTGTATACATCTCCCTGTTGACAACACCTGGGAGTTTGGGATGTTATAAATATGAGGACACCTGGGAGTTTCCAGTTTAGGATATTATAAATATGAGAGCACCTGGGAGTTTCCAGTTTGGGATGTTATAAATATGAGTGATCTTTCATAGGTCTTTTGTGGACAGATGTTTCATTTCATTTGGATAAATGCCTAGAATGGAATTGCTGGGCTATAGGGTAGTAGGTATGTGTTTAGCCTTACAAGAAACTACCAGCTACCACTCTACACCCTCCAACAGTACATGAGGTCTAGTTGCTTCACTTCCTCCCCAACGTTTGGTGTTAGTGATTTTAATTTTAGCCATCCTGGTGCCTGTGTAGTGGTATCTCTTGTGGTTTTAATTACTTGCATCTCCCTGACAACTAGTGGTATTGAGCAGTTTCTCATGTGCTTATTGGCCATTTGTATACCTAAAGTATCTGATCAATTCTTTGACCATTTTAATTGGGTGTCTTTTTATTATCGAGTTACAGGATTTCCCTATTTATCCTAGATTCTAGTCTTTAGTTTTCTGTTTTATCTACGTCTATGGCTTGCCTATTCATTTTCTTAACAGTCACTTGATGATCAAAAGTTTTTAATTTTGATGAAGTCTAATTTATCTTTTTTTTCTTTTATGGTCACTATTTTCTGTTTACTGCCTAAGAAGTGTTTCCCTATTTTTAAGGCATAAAGATGTATGTTTTCCCCAAAAAGCTTTATTAACATTTTCTGTATATTGGGAGGTAGGTTTTGAGGTTTATTTTTTCTGCGTATCGGCTATTTCTACACCATTTGTTGAAAAGGCTTTCCTTTCTTCGTTGTGTTGCTTTGGCACCTTTGTCAAAAGTCAAGTGAACTTTGGCTTCTGTCCAAGATGGTGTAACTGGCACCAGATTTATCAGAGCCATAAAACACTACACACCTGGACAAACTCTAGGAGACAGTGGTTTCGACATGGGACAAGAGGCAGCACAGAAAAGTCAGCCCTGAATGAGGGGGGACGAGTGAGGTGAGCCCACAATGGCTTCCGCTGACCACCTGGAGGGTCTCCAAGCTGCAGCACAGGAAGGGGGGCCCAGACAGGGCCTAGTGGTCTCCCTGAGTTGAGGAGTCAGAGGAGAGGGGAGGTGAAGGCAGGTAGAATTTCTGAGGCAGAATGCCAGGGAGGGGAGAGGGGCTCTGAGAGCTGCAGAGGGACTGGAGGTGGGGCTGCGCTGGCCGGGCAGTGGGTGAGGGTGGTCAGCCTGTGATGTCGGCACAGGTCGGCTTTGGGTTTGTGGTTCCCTGGATGCTGCATTGTCCTGCCCTCCAGCGCTGGGCTGCTGGTGCTTGCGCCTCCCGTGGGGTCCATGGTGTCGGGGGTTTCCTGGGTGCCTCTGTGCCCACCTCGCGGGGGCCTCTCTCCAAGACTGTTGCGGTTTCATACCCTGTGTTAGGCTTGTGCGGGGACGTGGGGGCTCTCGGTTCCTCTGGTCCTTCCTTCTCCTGCTCGGCCCCCATCTTTGAGTGATGCCCGATAGAGGCCATGGAAAAGAGCTTGTTTGCAAGCGCGGACCACCATGCTGTGCCCGGGCATCTGGTTACTGTAAATTGTCAGGCTGAGGCCACACTTAAGAATTTGTTCCCATTTTAGCTGTTTTCCTCCCCCGATTTCTGTGGCAGCCGTGCCTCCCTCCGCCAGAGGTGAGTCAGCAGCGTGTCCTGTCTTTCCTCAGGGGACTTGTCACTCTGGAATTATGTTCACCTCTCTGATGGGCTCAAGAAAAGCTATAATATTTTATTTTTATTTATTTATTTTTTTTGTGGTACGCGGGCCTCTCACTGTTGTGGCCTCTCCTGTTGCGGAGCACAGGCTCCGGACGCGCAGGCTCAGCGGCCATGGCTCACGGGCCCAGCCGCTCCGCGGCATGTGGGATCTTCCCGGACCGGGGCACGAACCCGTGTCCCCTGCATCGGCAGGCAGACTCTCAACCACTGCGCCACCAGGGAAGCCCAAGCTGTAATATTTTAGAGTGTCTGGCCTTTTCCTGGTGTGGTGGTGGAAGCCGAGTTCTCTCCCTGAGCAGAGGGGAGCTCTGCCTCACTCACTTTAACAAACACTTGCTGAGAGCCTTGCTTGCCAGGCTGTGCACACGCAGAGGAGAGAAAACATGGTCTTTGCTCTCTGGTCGCTGAGCGTCCAGTGCATCGGGCGAGTGGCAGTCACAGCAGGATGTGTTCGCTGCTGGTGTGATGATAATGCTGGAAACGAGCCAGCACGGGGACCCACCAGCACCGGGACCCGTGGGGCCATGTCAGTGCCAGCGTCTCACCTCATGGCAGAGCAGCAGTTTCCAGGAGGATGAAGGGGGTAAGCACATCCTGGGCAGAGAAGCACCACACGTGTAGGCACCATGGGATGTAAGAGCATGGCTGTCCTTGGGAGATTCCGGCCCTGATCCCCAGGTTTGCTTCTGGAGCACCCAACAGTCACTGTCTCAGAACCCAGGCTGTCTTAGATACCACCCGGTGATCCCGATTTTTTACCACACAGCACCCCACACAAACACAAGCTCAGGCAAGTGGGCCTCCCTGGGCTTCCCCTGTCCTCGTCACAGCCCTGTGTCCTTGTTGACCCCACCAAACCACACGCCTCTCAAGGGCAGTGAGGGTTTTCCCACCTTGGTACGAGCCCAGAAAGTGCTGGATGAACTGAAATCAAATAACCTTCCTGTACGCCCTGTTGGGGTGGTCAGACCCCTCTCTGGCTCTCAGATCTGAACGGTGCTCCTATCAAAACAGTGGGGTGTCTGGATTCTGGGGTCAGTTTATTTTTAATTGAAGGGAGGAGATCATCTTATTCCAGGCTGTCACTCCCTCCTGGAATTTGCAGGCCTGGTCTTTTCTGAATGTTACCTTTTAGTGAGCTAAATTATTCATCCATTCCCTAACCCAGTGACATTCTGATTGTGGCACTCACTGTGTAAATCTGGAATGATTTCAGATTCTATTTGAGCCCATCTCCACATAGGAGGGTAGGGAATTGCTTGCTCTGCAGCACAGGTTTCAACTGTAATTTTACAGAGCAAGTAACTTAGGCTTAAACCCAGGAAACAACAGGGGCATCTGTTTTCAAATGTGACATTCTTTCCTATAGGAAATGCTCTCAAATGTGTTTGTTTTCCGTCTTTTGCTTTCACCTGCCTCCTTGCCTGTTACCAGCAGAACAGTGTCATATTTTTTCCAGAACATACGTAGCTCACTCTTGGGTACATGGGAGAGAAGGATGACTTGAGATAGAAAACACTACAATTTTCTTAACTGGTTAATTGTGGAAAAGTTTAGGTTATCAGATGAAATGTAAAGAATAGTTTATATATGCACAGTTCAGTAATTCCTCAGATGTTTAAGATAAGTAAAGCAACACTTATTTATAGTGATACTTATATTCATAGTTGTGGTTACAGAGCTGAGGGAGAAATGAGATCTGGACCAGTAGGATGGGAACATCCAGAAATGGCTCCGGAGCAGTGACAGCGAGACTGGCTCTTGGAGGCGGAGGGAGAGCTGTCTGGGGCTGGCCCTCCAGAGAACGAACAGCAGGTGCTAGGGCACTGGGTTAGCTCCGTGTCAAATTTAACCTACCCAGTTGTAACTAAATGCCCATTTTCCTTATGTCTCCCATCTTATGTCCTCTGTATTTTTCCTTTTGTTTTTAAATGAAACCACTCCCACCACCTAAAACATGAACTCTTCCCAGATTATAGGTTCACATTATTATCTCCTTCCCTATTTAAACTTTGTTTCATTTCCATTTGACTCCCATTCCTTTGGGGATTTGTCTTCACATCTCTTCCCCACACTCTTTTTTTTTTTTTTTTGCGGTTCGCGGGCCTCTCACTGTTGTGGCCTCTCCCGCTGAGGAGCACAGGCTCCGGACGCGCAGGCCCAGAGGCCATGGCTCACGGGCCCAGCCGCTCCGCGGCATGTGGGATCCTCCCGAACCGGGGCACGAACCTGTGTCTCCTGCATCGGCAGGAGGACTCTCAACCACTGCGCCACCAGGGAAGCCCCCCCCACCCCACACTCTTGAAACCCACTTTCCCCTACTGCTGTCACGTGGCTGGTGTGCAGTGAGCCAGCGTGGAAGGCTCCATCTGAAGATGGAAGTAGCCTAGTCTGAGAATGGTGGAACAATTAGCAAATGCACAAACCTCTGTTTATGTTTCCATTATTAACATACATTTAACAAATGTTTGAATACCTACTGTTGAGACCAACGTATGAACAGAAGTCCTTGTTTGTCTTATTAAATCAGAGGTGAGCTAGTAAGCCATACTATAACGTGTGAGGGATTAGACATGAGAATAAAGTGCTTAGGGACCCCAGAGGGCTTCATGTTAGGGAGGTCCTGTAAAGCTTCACAAGTAGTGATCAGAGAAGATCCAGGCTTGGAAGGGTCTGAAGGTTATACAGTTGGATGGCCCTTCAACAAAAAAAATCTTAATCCTGTAATTTTACCTAAACAACAAATGTCCATGTGAACACATTGCTAGAATCTCTCCTTTGGTCTCAGTAGAGGCCTATGGAAATGCAAGGCCTGGAGCTTAAACTTCATTGGCTTCACAGTAAATCTACCTGTGGAGATGACATTTCAATTGGGTTTTGAAGGTTGTCAAGGAGTTTGCCAGACAAAGAAGGACTAACCCACCTGGCAAAGCTATTAGTATTTGCAAGGGCCAAAGATGTGAAAGTGTTGTGTATCACAGCATTGATTGCATGGGATTTATTGACGGGGGATGATGTCAGAGGAATGGTCCTGGGGTCAGATTGACCATGACCTGATGTACTGAGGAGCATTGGTTATAGTCTGTGTCATGTGCTCAAGAGAGTTTTACACAAAGGAATAATATGACAACTCTTCTAGAGAAGGATGAATAATAGCTTTTCATTGGAAGTGCCTGAAACTCTTGACAACTGGTATCTATCATCTAATTGCTGAGGCTAGAATTACTATACTGAGGTTTCAGTGAATGAATTAGAGCTATGTTTCCATGTAAATAGATCTTGAAAACACAATTAAGTGGGTAAAGCAAGTTGCAGAACATTGGAAGAGTGTGATATCATTTACGGGAAAAATGTATTAACCAACAGAACCATACCACATTCTGTTTATGAGTACGCACACCAGAGGCTCCCAGGAACCTAACCGTACCTCCCCTAGGAAAACCGTGTTTCTCCTAGGAAAACTGTATTCCCCCTAAGAGCAGTGGTTCAATATTATCTAATTAAGGGGTTCATAGTAAGCTTGTAGAACATAAATACTGTGGAAAACGAAAATCAGCTGTAATTTGTATAATATGTAAATGTTAACAAAGTTAACCATTCATTTTGAATAGTGGTTACGTGAATATTGTTATGTAATTCTTGGTTATTATCTCTATTTTGTCGTTCAAAAAAAAAGAGAAACAGTCTGCTTTGGAGTGTAAGCACAGGATAATTTAAGAACTATTTTCTTTCCTGTTCCCGGTATTAGCTTGACAAATACACTTAGAATGCTCACACTTTAAAAAAAAAAAAAAAAAAAAAAAAAAGAGGGGACAGGGCCTTCCTAATTCCTAATCAAGGGTTTCTAGGGAGAAGACTGCCAGGGCAGTCTTCAGCACCACTTAGACCATGAAAGGCTCTTTTTCAGTCTTTGTCTTAGTCTCAGATTAGACTTGAACCTCAGTGTAGAATCTGTGTTTCAATTTGCACGAGGCACTTTCAGGGTTCTGATCTGTTTCAGCTGTCCAAACCTCACCTGCTTGTCTCCTAACCCTAACTCGGAACAGATGAAGCCTGTTGGCATGAGAGTGAAGGTGTCCACCTGCCAGAGAGGGGAAGAGGGAAACCAGTCACAGGAGGCCCTAGCCTGGGGCACCGTCCAGGGCTAGGTCTGCGGAGCAGGCGGCAGCCAGGTGTGGAAAATGGCCCCTCCACCTCCAGGCTGCTTAGATGGTTGTCTTTTAAGTGCACAGTTTATACGGAAGCCAGTAGGTTTGCTTATCATCTTCACAGTAAGGAGAAAGAAGTTGCTCTGTTCTTCTCTTCCCAAATCAGCAGTTCTGTTATTTAGTAAAGAACATAGGAAGTGAATCCCCTTTGGTTTGGCTATTTTGATAACAGGTGCTGCACTGAGATACTTGGGCCTGTTCTCAGTCTATTACAGCAACACAACACACATAAAACTTCCTTATTTTTTGTTTTATTTCTTTTCCTTTAGAGTATTTTCAGTCTTCAAAGAACAAATGGGTAGCCTGTTAAGCTGGGCAGTTTACCACATTGCTGCACCAAACAGAAGGAGTGTTTGTTGTTTTTCGAATGCTGAGTCAGTGAGAGTGTTGTGGGAAAGAGGACATATTAGGTTATCTTCTGGGCCCCAGCGAAGTGTTGGGGACTCATTGGCTCAACTGTGTGTTGTGTGCCATGCCTCTAGGACTGCAGGAAATCAAAGGGGATGTAGCAGAGACGGTCCCTGATTCCTTAAGGTGTATATGCGTCTAGTGAGACAATTAGATGAAGTAATTTTTAGGATAAACGTAAACCAGTGGTCACATGGTTTCGAGGTCTGCCTTGCCGCCAGGATTTCATCCCCGTGGCCTCGGGGTCGTCCTCTCCACCCTGACTCCTTCAGCCAACCCATTTGGCTTCATCTTCTATGCTGTTAAGGATCCACTCAGTAAATCAGCCTCACTGTCCCCAGCTTCAGTATGTCCATGACCTTCACTTCGTCTGCCTTTCAGCTGCCTACTCCTGGGGTCATATTTATCATTGTGTTAGTACCTGGAAGTGCTCCATCTCTGAGATCTTAAACTTCACTGTGTGACTGGCCTTTTGCAGAGACTGCTAGAAAGCCTTCAGTTACCACAGAAGGGCACAGGCTGTTCAGAAGAATGCCTGTGTTTTCTAGTCTCCCTTCCAACTAGGTGTGGCACTGTGACTAAGTACTACTTCGATGGGATGTAGGCAGAAGTGATTGATGCAGCTTCTGAGAACCGTCCCCATAGGAAGGGGGCAATCCATTCTGTACTCCTTCTTCCTGCTTGCTGGGTGGAATAAGGCTCTGATGACAGGGACTTGAGCAGCCATTTTGGAGCATGAGTTAGAAGCTAGCATGTTGAGGGTGATAGAGCTACACTATGGAAGGAACCTGGGTTCCCTGTGATTGTGGTGCCCCATCCCAGCCCTACATTGCCTGTGTTTCCTTGGGAGAGAAATAAGCCTCAGTCTTGTTTAAGGCAATGTTCTTTTGGATTTTCTGTCCCTTGCAACCAGTTTCAATCCAAATTATAGCTCTTTTTTCTCTACTATGTTTATATCTCAACCTTATCAAGACTTCAGTTTTGCTTCATCCACATTTTCTCTCGGTATTATTTCTTCCACTATCCATACCCTTTCCAGCCTCTGTAGCGGATGTGATACACATCAGGAAGTGACTCAGAGTTCCACTGTGACCTGTGATTCCGCAGGGTGCACAAACGTTGTTTCACTGTCCTTGTGTCTGTGCAGCGGGGGATCTGTCTGCAGAGTAGATTCCATGCTTCTGTCATGGCTGCAGCTACAGCCCAGAGGATGGCAGTTTCACCAGGACCCCTGATCCTGCAGAGGGGCAGTGGCACCAAGCAGCACTGGGGCTGGGGTGTGGGGTATGAAGCTGTATTGACAGCATGTAGTAGAGCCCCCTGGTCCAAGGAGACCAGTGGATAAAGACAGTTCCATAAGTAGTGGCATCAGCAGAGCTGGCAGCTGAGACAGGGAGTGTTGCAGAGAACGTGATGGGACTCGACCCTGCCCCCGCCACACTGGGCAGGAGGGTCACCGCCTCCTTGATGAGAAAGAAGGCGGCCACGACCCACAGTCAGTGTTCACGACTCACTCGTGGCCTCTAATGTGGATATATGCTGTAACACTTCAAAATTTAGGTGTGAGTTCATAATTTAGGTGTCAGTCTTATAAATCCTTTTGCTCTCTTCATAAAGTTCTTGAATTGAACCTAGCTAGACATTTTTAATAATATCCAGAAAGACTGAATTGGAAGGGGATGAATCAAGAGTCTTATCCCCAAAGTGGACTAAACTGAGACAATGATGTCTTGGTGGGTTTCACTTTTTTTCGAATTTGCTGCCCCTGAGGTAGAACTAGGCCCAGCCTTCTCTGTGCTCCATGATACCCTGTGGTTTAGTGAAGTGCAACTGTGCCTTTCTCTTCCCCTGGTCTAACGAGGGGCTCGAGTCAGGGACTCCAGTGACTCATCTCCACATCCCTGGAACCGAGACTGGGATGTAGTAGATGGTTAATAAATGTTTGTTGATTGAGTGAAAGAATCTTGGCAGCAGTATGGATGTGTAATTATTCTTTACACTAAAAACATAATCACGTGATAATCCAGCTGACTGGATTTACTGGCAGGGGACTACGCACAGGCTGTGTCAGATGTCAAATGGGTATACAGTGCAATTCAGTAAGAGCATGTGATCAGAAGTTGGAAGGATTCCTGTTGGACCTGTGTTCCATGTTGGATGGTGTTATGGTGTGGAATGGCACCAGGGCCCCACATGAGCTGTATTCATGGCTCTCTCGTGTTCTTCACGCACGTGAGAAAAAGCACAGGGTACAAACAGCATAGCTCCTGGCCCCAGAAGCTCATGAACAGGAGATACCTGGGAGGGAGGGGAAAGGTTTGCCCCAGCTGCTCAGGGCAGGGGAGTCACCTGGCCCAGAGCCATGATCCCCTGAGACATGGGCTGGCCCACTCAGGAGGGAGGTGAGGCTTTGGGGTGACGTCCCTAGGGGGCATCTGAGGTGGGACATGACTGCTAATGCCCAGGTGGCGGTGACCACATGGCTCTTCCTTGTGGTAGCCATGGATCTATGGTCAGGGCTTTCCAGAAAACATCTCACAAGCTGCATCAGTGTTCTTTTATTAACTCACATAAGCTTCCCCACTATAACCTTCCTCATTTCTTATTCTGAGCTGGGAGGATGTACTGGGGAATCTCTTACTAACTGGTGCCCCGGCGTGAACAAGAGCATGAAATGAATGGAGGATGGATGGATGGGTGGGCAGAGAGATGATTGGACTAACAGGAGGAAATGAGTGATAATAATAATGAGGAGGAGGAGCATAGTTAAACCAGGAATTGAGGCAGAGGCATTGAAAGTTTCTTTATCATTTGGCTTGGATGGCACGATAGGCACCTCAAGTTATCAGTGCCCTACAGTAACTTAAGACACAGTTAGAATTTGAAGCACACCATCCAGGAGTTGTAAAGTCTTCATGGTGCCTTAACCTGCACAATTTTTTTTCCTCAGAAGTTATGTTTATTATTCTACCTTACCTTCAGAAGTAAAGAAACCAAGGGGAGGGAGATTACATTTATAACAAGTATGTAACAAAGCAGTTCAACTACTGCATTCTCAAGGAGTATAGAAATGGAGCCAGGCGATATATACTCTTAATTTTTTATTTTTATTTTAAAAATTTTTCTTGGAGTATAGGTGATTTACAGTGTTGTGTTAGTTTCAGGTATACAGCAAAGCCAGTCAGTTATACATATATCCACTTTTTTAGATTCTTTTCCCATGTAGGTCATTACAGAGTATTGAGTGGAGTTCCCTATGCTCTACAGTAGGTCCTTATTAGCTCTCTATTTTATTTCTATATCAATAGCATGTATATGTCAATCCTGATCTCCCAATTTATCCCTCCCCTGCTACCCTCCTGGTAACCATAAATTTGTTTTCTATATCTTTGACTCTGTTTTGTAAATAAGTTCAGGTGTACCATTTTTTAGAATCCACATATAAGCAATATCATATTTATCTTTCTCTGACTTACTTCATTCAGTATGGCAATCTCTAGGTCCATCCATGTTGCTGCAAATGGCATTATTTCATTCTTTTTTATGGCTGAATAGTATTACATTGTGTACATATACCACATCTTCTTTATCCATTCATCTGTCATTGGACACTTAGGTTGCTTCCACGTCTTGGCTATTGTAAACAGCGCTGCAGTGAACATTGGGGTGCATGTATCTTTTCTAATTACGGTTTTCTCCAGGTATATGCCCAGGACTGGGATTGCTGGATCATATGGTCATTCTATATTTAGTTTTTTAAGGGACCTCCATACTGTTCTCCATAGTGGTTGTACCAATTTACATTCCTACCTGCAGTGTAGGAGGGTTCCCTTTTCTCCACACCCTCTCCAGCGTTTATTGTTTGTAGATTTTTGATGATGGCCATTCTGACCGATGTGAGGTGATACCTCACTGTAGTTTTGATTTGCATTTCCTTAATAATTAGTGATGTTAGCCATCTTTTCGTGTGCCTCTTGGCCATCTGTATGTCTTCTTTGAAGAAATGTCTGTTTATATCTTCTGCCCATTTTTTTTTTTTTTTTTGGCGGTATGCGGGCCTCTCACTACTGCGGCCTCTCCCGCCCCGGACACGCAGGCCCAGCAGCCACGGCTCACGGGCCCAGCCACTCCACAGCACGTGGGATCCTCCCGGACTGGGGCACGAACCCGTGCCCCCTGCATCAGCAGGTGGACTCCCAACCACTGGGCCACCAGGGAAGCCCTTCTGCCCATTTTTTGATTTTTTTTTAATTGAACTGTATAAGCTATTTGTATAATTTGGAGATTAATTCCTTGTCGGTTGCTTTGTTTGCAAATATTTTCTCCCGTTCTGTGGGTTGTCTTTTTGTTTTGTTTATGGTGTCCTTTGCTGTGAAAGAGCTTTTAAGTTTCATTAGGTCCCATTTGTTTATTTTTGTTTTTATTTTCATTACTCTAGGAGGTAGATCAAAGAAGATCTTGCTGTGATTTATGTCAGAATGTGCTGCCTACGTTTTCCTCTAAGAGTTTTATAGCATCCGGTCTTACGTTTAGGTCTTCAATCCATTTTTAGTTGATTTTTGTGTATGGAGTTAGAGGTGTTCTAATTTCATTCCTTTACCTGTAGCTGTCCAGTTTTCCCAGCACCACTTATTGAAGAGACTGTCTTTTCTCTGTTGTATATTCTTGCCTCCTTTGTCATAGATTAGTTGACCATAGGGGCATGGGTTTATCTCTGGACCTTCTAACCTGTTCCATTGATCTGTATTTCTGTTTTTGTGCCAGTACCATACTGTTTCGATTACTGTAGCTTTTTTTTTTTTTTTTATTTTGGCCACACTGTGTGGCACCATGTGGCATGCGGGATCTTAGTTCCCTGACCAGGGATCAAGAGTTAGTTACCCTGCAGTGGAAATGTGGAGTCTTAACCACTGGACTGCCAAGGAAGTCCTGATTACTGTAGATTTGTAGTATAGTCTGAAATCAGTGAGCCTGATTGCTCCAGCTCTGTTTTTCTTTCTCAAGATTGCTCTGGCTATTTGGGGTCTTCTGTGTTTCTACACAAATTGTAAAATTTTTTGTTTTAATTCTGTGAAAAATGCAACTGGTAATTTGATAAGAGATTGCATTGAATCTGTAGATTGCTTTGATTCTTCCAATCCAAAAACATGGTATATCTCTCCATCCGTTTGTGTCATCTTTGATTTCTTTCATCAGCATCTTATAGTTTTCTGAGTACAGGTCTTTTGCCTCTTCAGGTAGGTTTATTCCTAGGCATTTTATTCTTTTTGGTGAGATGGTAAATGGGATTGTTTCCTTCATTTCATTTTCTGATCTTTCATTGTTAGAGTATAGGAATGCAAGAGATTTCTGTGTATTAATTTTGTACCCTACAACTTTACCAAACTCATTGATGAGCTCCAGTAGTTTTCTAGTAGAGTCTTTATGATTTTCTGTGTATAGTGTGTCCTCTGAAAACAGTGATAGTTTTACTTCTTCTTTTCCAGTTTGGACTCCTTTTGTTTCTTCTCTGATTGCCATGGCTAGAACTTCCAAAACTATGTTGAACAAAAGTGGTGAGAGTGGACATCCTTGTCTTGTTCCTGATCTTAGAGGAAATGCTTTGAGCTTTTCTCTGTTGAGGATGATGTTAGCTGTGCGTGTTGTCATCTGTGGCCTTTATTATGCTGAGGTATGTTCCCTCTATGCCCACCTTCTGGAGAGTTCTTTTTTTTTTTTTTGCGGTACGCGGGCCTCTCACTGTTGTGGCCTCTCCCGTTGCGGAGCACAGGTTCCGGATGCGCAGGCTCAGCGGCCGTGGCTCACGGGCCCAGCCGCTCCGCGGCATGCGGGATCCTCCCGGACCGGGGCACGAACCCGCGTTCCCTGCATCGGCAGGCAGACTCTCAACCACTGCGCCACCAGGGAAGCCCATCTGGAGAGTTTTTATCATAAATGGGTGTTGAATTTTGTCAAAAGCTTTTTATGCGTCTATTGAGATCACATGGTTTTTATTCTCCAGTTTATTAATGTGGTGTTTCACGTTGATTTGCATATATTGAAGAATCCTTGCATCCCTGGGATAAATCCCACTTGATCATGGTGTATGATCCTTTTAATGTGTTTTTGGATTCAGTTTGCTAGTGTTTTGTTGAGGATTTTTGTGTCTGTTTCATCAGTGATATTGGCCTTTAATTTTCTTCTGGTATCTTTGTCTGGTTTTGGTATAAGGGTAATGGTGGTCTTGTAGAATGAGCTCGGGAATGTTCCTTCCTCTGCAATTTTTTGGAAGAGTTTGAGAAGGATGGGTGTTAACCCTTCTCTAAGTGTTTGATAGAATTCACCTGTGAAGCCTTCTGGTCCTGGACTCTTGTTTGTTGGGAGTTTTTTAAATCACAGTTTCAATTTCATTACTTGTGATTGGTCTCTTCAGATTTTCTGTTTTCCTGGTTTAGTCTTGGAAGATTGCACCTTTTTAAGAATTCTTCCATTTCTTCAGGTTATCCATTTTATTGGCATAGAGTTGCTCTTAGTAGTCTCTTGGGATCCTTTGTATTTCTGTGGTGTCCATTGTAACTTCTCATTTTTCGTTTCTAATTTTATTGATTTGCGCCCTCTCCCATCTTTTTTTTGATGAGTCTAGCTAAAGGTTTATCAATTTTGTTTATCTTTTCAAAGAACCAGCTTTTAGTTTCATTGATCTTTTCTATCGTTTTCTTTGTCTCTATTTCATTTATTTCTGCATGATTTCTTTCTTTCTACTAACTTTGGGTTTTGTTTGTTGTTCTTTCTCCAGTCGCTTTAGGTGTAAGGTTAGGTTGTTTATTTGTGGTTTTTCTTGTTTCCTGAGGTAAGATTGTATTGCTATAAACTTCCCTCTTAGAACTGCTTTTGCTGCATCCCATGGGTTTTGGATCGTCGTGTTTTTGTTGTCATTTGTCTCTAGGTATTTTTTTATTTCCTCTTTGATTTGTTCAGTGTTCTGTTGGTTGTTTAGTAACATTGTTTAGCCTCCATGTGTTTGTGGTTTTTACAGTTTTTTCCCTGTAATTTATTTCTAATTTCATAATTGGAAAAGATGCTTGATATGATTTCAATTTCCTTAAATTTACCAAGGCTTGATTTGTGGCCCAAGATGTGATCTATCCTGGAGAATGTTCCATGTACACTTGAGAAGAAAGTGTGTTCTGCTGCTTTTGGATGGAATGCCCTATAAATATCAAGTCCATCTGGTCTGATGTGTCATTTTAGGCTTGTGTTTCCTTACTGATTTTCTGTCTGGATGATCTGTCCATTGGTGTAAGTGGGGTGTTAAAATCCCCCGCTATTAGTTTGTTACTGTCAATTCTCCTTTTATGGCTGTTAGCATTTGCTTTATGTATTCAGGTGGTCCTATATTGGGTGTATATATATTTACAATTGTTCTTTCTTCTTCTTGGATCGATCCTTTGATCATTATGTGTAGTGTTCTTTCTTGTTTCTTGTAACAGTCTTTATTTTAAAGTCTGTTTTGTCTGATGCGAGTGTTGCTGCTCCAGCTTTCTTTTGATTTCCATTTTCATGGAATCTTTTTCCATCCCCTCACTTTCAGTCTGTATGTATCCTTAGGTCTGAAGTGAGTCTCTTGTAGACAGCATATTAGATGGGTCTTGTTTTTATACCCATTCAGCCAGTCTATGTCTTTTGGTTGGAGCATTTAATCCATTTATATGTATGTTCTTATTGCTGTTTTCTTAATTGTTTTCGATTTGTTTTTGTCAGTCTTCTTTCTTCTCTTCTTTTGTTCTCTTCTGGTTTGGTGACTATCTTTAGTGTTGTGTTGGGTTGCTTTTTCTTTTGTGTGTGTGTAACTATTGTAGCTTTTTGGTTTGCAGTTCCCATGAGGTTTTGATAAAACAGTATATATGTACAATGTTTTCAGCTGCTGATCTTTTAATTTCAAATGCAATTCCTATTTCTTGCATTTGTGCTCTCCTCTTCTCACGGTTGCTCGTTTTGGTGTCATTTGTGTGTGGATGATTTCCTACTTTTACTGTGTGTTTGCCTTTACCTGTGAGCTTTCTCATTTGTGGCCTCTTTTTTTTTTTTTTTTTTTTCTTTTTCTGTCTAGAGAAGTTCCTTTAGGATTTGTTGTAAGCCTGGTTTGTTGGTGGTGAATTCTCTTAGGTTTTGCTTGTTTGTAAAGCTTTTGATTTTGCATCGAATCTGAATGAGAGCCTTGCTGGGTATTCCTGGTTGTAGGTTTTTCTCTTTCATCACTTTAAATATATCATGCCACTGCCTTCTGGCCTCTGCAGAGTTTCTGCTGAAAAATCAGCTGATAACCTTATGGGGATTCCCTTTTATGTTCTTTGTTTCTTTTCCCTTGTTGCTTTTAATATTTTTTCTTTGTATTTAATTTTTGTTAGTTTGATTATTATGTGTCTCAGCATGTTCCTCCTTGGGTTTATCCTGTAGGGGACTCTCTGCACTTCCTGGACTTGGGTGAATGTTTCCTTTCCCATGTTAGATAAGTTTTCAGCTGTAATTGCTTCAAATATTTTCTCAGGCCCTTTCCCTTTCTCTTCTTCTGGGACCTTTATAATGCTAATGTTGGTGCATTTAATGTTGTTCCAGAGGTCTCTGAGACTGTCCTCATTTCTTTTCATTCTTATTTCTTTATTTTCTGTGGCAGTGATTTCTACCACCCTGTCTTCCAGCTCACTTATTCGTTCTACCTCAGGTATTCTGCTGTTGATTCCTTCGAGGGTTTTCTTCAATTCAGTTATTGTGGTGTTCATCTGTTTGTTCTTTAAATCTTCTATCTCTTTGTTAAACATTTCTTGCACCTTCTCAGTCTGTGCCTCCATTCTTTTTCCGAGATTTTGGATCATCTTTACTGTCACTACTCAGAATTCTTTTTCAGGGAGATTGCTTAGCTCCTCTTCAGTTAGTTTTCGTGGGTTTTTATCTTATTCCTTTGGCTGCAGCATATTTCTTTGTTGTCTCATTTTGTTTGAGGTCTCCTTTTGGCAGGCTGCAGGATCATAGTTCCTCTTGCTTCTGGGGTCTGCCTCCGGGTGGATGAGGTTGGTCCAGGAGCTTGTGCAGGCTTCCTGGTGGGAGGGACTGGTGCCTGCCCTCTGGTGGGTGGAGCCGGATTTTGTCCCTCAGGTGGACAGGGCCATGTCAAAGGGTGGTTTTGAGGTGGCTGTGAGCTTAGTATGACCTTAGGCAGCATGTCTGCTAATGGGTGGGGCTGTGTTCGTGTGTGTGTGTGTGTGTGTGTGTGTGTGTGTGTTCCTGTCTTGCTGGTTGTTTGGCCTGAGGTGTTCCAGCACTGGAGCCTGCAGGCTGTTGGGTGGGGCTGGGTCTTGGTGCTGAAATGGCAACCTCTGGGAGCACACACACTGATCAGTATTCCCTGGGGCCTCTGTTCCTGGTGTCCTGGTCCCAACAGTGAGCTACAGCCAACCCTTGCCTCCCCAGGAGACTCTCCAAGACCCCTAGGGAGGTCTAGCCCAGGTTCCTGTGGAGGTACTGCTTTGTGCTGGGTCCCAGTGCATGTGAGACCTTGTGTGCGCCCTCCAAGAGTGCAGTCTCTGTTTCCCTCAGCCCTTTGGAGCTGCTGCACTGAAGTCCTGCTGGCCTTCAGGGCTAAGTGCCCTGGGGGTTCTTCCTCCCAATGCCAGACCCTCAGACTGTCTTGGAGGGCTATTTTTATGTGGGAACGTCCCTGTGTAACCTTCGTGGGTTCATTTATTTATTTATTTATTTTGGTGTGAGGCCTGTTTTTAGTGTGGATGTCTGCCACCTCTTTCCTCAGTGTATGCTGACTGTTATCACCTTGATAGGAGGTGTGACTGATGTTGTGACCGGAGCCTGCACTGTATATTGATTAGTGGATATTGAGCAGGGCCTCCCCTTTGCTCTGTGGTTGTCACTGTCCTGTCTGGGGTGGGGGCTGCTCCCTAGTTGTTGGAGTAGAGACCCCAAGGTCTGTTTCTTAGCTGCATTTCTGATCTGTGGTGCAAGGTAGGTAGGAATGGAGCACTGCCACTGGGAGAGAAGCCACTGAGTATTCCTCCTCTGGAGCTGTTCACCTGTAGGTGTGCTCTTTTGTGTCAGTGGCTGCCCCTCCCCTTGCACATCACTCAACAAAGGCACTTCGCTTCTGTGGTGGTCTGGGCTTCCTCCACAAGCATTCCCGGTTGAAGAGCTCCTCACTCCCATTCCCTGTGCCAACAGCAGTCCTCTCCCTGGGACTGCTCTCCAAACCCCATGTTCCAGCACCCAGCCTCTGTGCAGACACCCCTCTTAGGCTGGGGCGTGCAGGGCTGTGGCACAGACCATCTGTGTGGGTCTCACTCTGCCCTGCCTGCCACAGACCCATTGCTGGGCTCTCCTCTGATAGCCCCCGAAGCTCCCCTTCTGTCCCAGCTGATCCGCTCTCCAGTGAGGGGGCTTCCCTGGATGCAGGAACCTCTCCTCTACTTCAGCTTCCCACCAGGGGTGTGGGTCCCATCCCACTTCCTTTCCTCTTCCTTTTCTATTTTTTCTTTCATTCTGCCTGGTTACACAGGGATCTTTCTTGTTCTGTTAGGTGTCCGAGGTCTTCTGCTAATGTTCAACAGGTGCTCTGTGAGAGTTGTTCCATTTGTAGATGTATTCTTGATGCATCTGTGGGGAGAGGTGAACTCCATGTCCTCTTACTCCTCTGCCATCTTGATTCCTCAACCCACACAGTGAATAGAAGAATAGACATTGGAGGGTAGTGATCAAGACAGGAAGGAAATGTCTGTTTTCTAGAAGATTTTGAGAAATGGGCTTATTCAAGTAGATCACCTGTTTTTGACAAAATGTCATCTTACGGAAGCACACCACTTGACAAATGTCAGCACATCACTGCTCTTGGTCCCAGGCCACCACAGACACTGGTGTCTCTGTCCTCCGTCACCCTCGGCGTCTGGTGCAGTGGCTCCGGTTTAGAGCAGCTTTGTCTGCAAGCTCCTACGAGCCAGCATTTGCAGGTTGCACCACAGTAAACCTCCGTATGTGTTGATGCCTTAGCAAATGCCAGCGGAGCAGGTTCTCTGTGTGATAAGTCTGGTAACAAAGCTGTCTGCTCTCTGAGGGCAAGAGGCGGGTCTGTCCTGCTCCTGCCATGGGCCCAGCCCCTAGCAGAGCGCCCACTACATGAGAGAGGTCAGCTGTTTGCTGACTGGCTGAATGAAAGGGACCACTGTGGGGAGACCAAGGAGATGGTTTTGTGTTTTCAGGACTAAGGGAACTGTCTGTTGGAAGGTCTCCGAGTTCGAGCCCCCTATGTACCTATGTACTGTGGGGCTTCCTCAGTCTTCTGTGACGTCAGAGGCTTGATCTTCTCATCTTTGTGACATCACTGCTGAGCCACCAGCTGAATGGCCAAACCTTCCTGGGCCCTGTGGCACTCGGCCTGCTCTTGTCCTGTCTAGATGCTGTTCTGAACAGATTTGCTGTGTCTGCGTCTCCTTTTCCCAAGGGCAGGAACCAGATCTTATGTGACTCCTGTCCCGAGTCCAGCAGAGCGACCCGTAGGGGTGGGTCCTCACTGTCTGTTTTGTTGAGTGAGTGGACAGATGCAAAGCCTCACCAGGGACCCCCCAAATGATGTGGGGATAGGGAACAGATTACCAGTGATGTGTTTCTGGAGATACTCAGAGATGCTACAGAGGGATTTCTGCACTGAGCCAGGGCAGGGGACAGGCAGTGCAGGAGGAGCGCATGCTGGCCACGGGCTGTGAGCGTGGCCTTGGGTCATATGATCCAGGAGCTGGTTCCACTCTTAACTGCCTGTGAATGACCTAACCTCTCTCAGCCTCGTTTCCTCATCCGAGAGATGGCTAGGATTGTTGTATTAAATGGGACAGTACCTGGGACACAGTTAAGGCTCAATAAATGATTGTTATCATGTTTATGTAAGTAAAAGTCCTGGGCATATTAGGCCCAGCCAGTAATGGGGGGGCCCATGTGGAGGAGGATTACAAATTGGAGACAGAGGGGAGACGTGAGTTTTCTGACACCTCTCTTTTCTGGTTACCCCATCCTTCCCCTGAAACAGCCCAGGGTCTGCTTCTGAGTCTCCTGGCTGCAGGGTGGGCCGGTGCCTCTGAGGCTCCTGGGGAGAGCAGTTCATGGCTTGAGAGGCAGCCAGGTGACCTGAGCGAGAGGGAGTTGTAGAAAGGGCTGGGAAAGAATGACTAGAGGGAAACAGGCTCGAATGAGGCGCCCAGATCCTCGCTGTGTTAAAGGAAAGATGCGGCCTAACAGCACTTTGTGAAATCGTGAATTTGTATGCAGACTAGTTATTAGCATCACAATGTTTTTATCCTTGTGTTAACAGGTATTTATGCTAGGCAGTGGGTCTTAAGTTTTAATGTACCTTCTCCAAAAAAAATTTGGAAATGAGAGTATTGGATCCCACAAGCATTTCTTGAGGGCCGTCTACACTGTGCAGGGCACTGAGAGGTTATAGGGAAGAGAGCCCTGCCTTCGTGAGGCTCACAACCCACTGTGCCTGTGAAGCCATAAGGCATTAATTCAAGGAACCACCGAGGCCAGGAAGAGGTCTCCTTAGCTTCACCTCACTGCAGGTGGCAGAGCAGAATTAGGCTGGAGGAAGCTGGAAATATAAATTGGCTTTCCTGGGCAAGTGCACAGCAGCCTACCAGGCCTGCCACGTGCCTGGGTTGCATGGGGGTATGCTCCTGCCCGGGGAAGGGAGATCAGGCCATTTTAATGCAGAGGAAGAGATAGGGTTCCGGCCTCTAATGCACATGCCCCATCCGCTGTATCTCCCACCTGGAGCAGTGACTCAAAACCCATTGTACGTTCTGTTGAAATGCCAGAGTGATGTCCTCATCAGGTGTGGTACTGATGCTCCTGAGTGACATCTGTGTGGCGTTACTAGGCAACAAGCTGCATTCCTTCATCGTGGTCCAGGCCACAGCTCCCCCCCAGGTACCACTGCACACAGGTGCTGACCAAGTGTGGCCTTGACTGCCACAGAAGCAGTTTGCTGCCCATCTGGTCTCCCAGGTGGTGACTTAATATTGGATCGAACCTCCAAATTGGTCACTGGCTGCTTTATGGGCCTCTGTGCCTTGAGTTCAGTGTCCCAAATGTCATTTTAAAAAGGTCCACTTTGTTCTGGCTCCTCCCCTAAGTGGGTCAGGGTAAATTTAGATAAGATCTTTAATGGCTCTGAGAATTCAGTTCAATTTGGGCTTGACTCTTGAGGACACAGAGTTCTTAGGGGGAAGATGTTCCTGCCTTATTTTGAGACTCTGCTTTAACCAGTATGGTCTGGGTATGACCTCCTTCAGGACTGAGATCAAGGCAAAAAGTGACAGGAGAGGTTCCCTCTGTGGCCTGGAGAATGGTGGCTTTTCACACCAAAAATCCCTTCTGCCTTCCTGGGCCGTGAAAATTGTGAGCACAGGCTGCCTTACAACGCTGCAGCCCATAGCCCATGGGGGATCCTGCCTTAGCCAGGCTGCGGCTGCTCCAGGGTTCCTAAAGAGGGGCCCCTTAGGGGACTAGGGAACGTCCTTGAAACTGTGTTCATATCACTTTACGTAGCAGTGAGAAGTCAGTTATTCACACCTGAATAAAGTGTAAGGGGATGATGGAGATGAGACGAGGTGGGCTACACGCCCGTCTCCCCCCACGCCAGCCCAGCCCAGCCAAGCCTGGTGCTGCCTCCACCAAAGTCACGGTTTCAGCTCTTGCTCATGGAGGTGTGGGGGTGCGACAGTGCCAGGACGACCCCTCCTTAGTGACAAACACACATTTTAAGTAAACGAAGTACTCCTGTGGTCACATCTGTGGCTGCTCGGTGCCCCCTCCAATCCTGTGGTCTGTGTTTTTCTTCACTTGGGTCGAGGTATTACACTTCAAGTGGTAGCAGTGTTTTAGGCAGTTTCCTTGCCTACATCATCCATGCAAATATAAATACTGTGTCACCTGTGCCCGAGTTCCTCCTTCTGTGTCAGTTATGTTAGAAAGGACACCACATGAATAGAAGAAACTGGTAGGTAACTGCTGTTTTTTGAGAACACATCGAGAAAAGAATTCAGGTCCGACAGGTTGGTTGGGGCTATTTTACAACCTTGAAAAGAAATGAAGTCAATGAAATTCAAGACATGATTTAGTCTGTTAAGCTCCAGGACAGAAGCAGGTGAGCTGAGTTGGGCCAGGTCCACCTGACAGCCTAGGCGTGTCCCACAGCAGGGCCAGTTCAGCCCCACTTGGTCTGTGGGGGGCGTGTGGGTGTGGGGCCCCTGCAGCCTCTCTGCTCAGTGAAGCCCTGGGCTGAGTCCTGCTTTCCAGTTATTATCGTGTAATCTTGAGGCAGCCAGTGACCTTTCTGATCCTCAGTGCCTTTAGCTGTCAGATTAGGACAATCACCTTGATGTCCAGGATTGTCCACTTATATGAGACAATGCTGTTTGTTGAGCAAGTGTCATCTGACAGGCCTCGTGCTAACTCACTGTCTCCTCCAATCCTCACAGCCACCTTGTGAGGTAGCTGTTGTGATTCCCACTTTACATAATGAGAAAACCAAACTCCACACAAGGTGAGGAGCATGCCCACGACTGCACAGTAAAGAACCCATGCCTGTCTGATTCAGACCCCGAGCTCTTAAATCTGGTTGAGACTGGCTCTTGAACAATGCTGCAAAATAGAATTAGTTCCAGTGGGGATTAATTCTTTAAAAAATTCCAATGCCCAGGTCTCACCCCAGACCAATTGCTTCATGAGGTCTGGGGTGGGAGGCAGGTGTGGGATTTCCGAAGGCCCCCCAGGTGATCCCAGTGTGCAGTATGGTTTGGGAAAGTCTAGGTTAAGCAATTCTGCTCTACTAGTAGTTCTCAATCTTGGCTGCCCAGAACCAGCAGGGGAAACATGTAAAATGTACTGACGGCCATGCCCAAGGGAGTCTGATTTATTTGATATAGGAAGGGTCTTAAGTTACTCCCAGTGACTCTGATGCAGCGAGGCAGAGACCATTGTGCTAAGTTTCAGGGAAAGCACCCTCTGAAAATGGTTGCCGTTGTTAAAATTATGTGTTAAATGAGGGCTTGGTGAGGGCGCTTTTTACCGGCTCTTCCAATGTGCACTTGCAACTCCTTAGGAAAACCACTTTTCACCTTTTGACTCAGTTTGCTGGCTCAAGGGAGGGACTCAGTCCGTACTTTTCCAAAAAATGTAGCTGGAAAGAAAAGGGAGGGGGCAGGAAGTGGCATCACTCGACCCGTTTGCCTCTGCTTTATCCACGTTGTCACCAGTTCAGTAATAACATCTACCCTTTTAGGTAAAGGAAGTGGAAGTTTCTTCTACGGTGAATTTAAAGAATTCAGTGAGGAAAATAATAACTGTTTGCATAGCTTTAAATTCTCGTACATCTTTTTTTTTTCTTTAATTTATTTTATTTATTCATTGGCTGCACCACGCGGCCTGCAGGATCTTAGTTCCCTGACCAGGGATCGAATCCATGCCCCCTACAGTGGAAGCGCAGAGTCTTAACCACTGGACTGCCAGGGAAGTCCCTCTTACCTCTTTGTTAACATGAAGTAGCAGTTTTATCGATACATGCTGTGAAAATTTGATCTTCTCTTTTTTACATACTTTTTAATTGTGTGATGATTTATTGAAGTATAGTTGATTTATAATGTGTTAGTTTCAGGTGTACAGTAAGATGATTCGGTTATGTATGCGTATGTATGTGTGTATATTTATTCTTTTTCAGATTCTTTTCTGTTATAGGTTATTACAAGATACTGAATATAGTTCCCTGTACTATATAGTAGGTCCTTGTTTATCTGTTTTATATGTAATACTGTGTATATGTTAATCCCAAACTCCTAATTTATCTCTTCCCCCCTTTCCCGTTTGGTAACATAAGTTTGTTCTCTGTGTCTGTGAGTCTGTTTTTGTTTCATAGATATGTTGATTTGTGTCATATTTTAGATTCCACATATAAGTGATATCATAGGGTGTTTGTCTTTCCCTTTCTGATTTACTTCGCTTAGTATGATAATCTCTAGGTCCATCCATGTTGCTGCAAATGGCATTATTTCATTCTTTTTGATGGCTGAGTAATATTCCATTGTATAAATGTACCACATCATCTTTATCCATTCATCTGTCGATGGACATTTAGGTTGTGTCCATGTCTTGGCTGTTGTAAACAGTGCTGCAGTGAACATAGGGGTGAATGTATCTTTTCGAATTATAGTTTTGTCTGGGTATATGCCCAGGAGTGGGATTGCTGGATCATATGGCAACTCTGTTTTTAGTTTTTTGAGGAACCTCCATAGTGGCTGCACCAATTTACATTTCCATCAACAGTGTAAGAGGGTTGCCTTTTCTCCACACTGTCTCCAGCATTTGTTATTTGTTGACTTTTTAATGTTGGCCATTCTGACCAGTATGAGGTGGTACCTCATTGTAGTTTTGATTTGCATTTCTCTAATAATTAGTGATGTTGAACATCTTTTCATGTGCCTATCAGCTATTTGTGTGTCTTCTTTGGAGAAATGTCTAGGTCTTCTGCCCATTTTTTAATTGGGTTTTGTTTTTTTGTTGTTGAGTTGTATGAGCTGTTTGTATATTTTGGAAATTAAGCCCTTGTTGGTCACATCATTTGCTGTTTTCTCCCAGTCTGTACATTTTTGTTTTGTTTATGGACTTTTTTTTTGATGTGCAAAAGCTTTTAAGTTTGATTAGGTCCCATTTGTTTAGTTTTGCTTTTATTTCTATTGCCTCGGGAGACTGACCTAAGAAAACATTGCTACGATTTATGTCAGAGTGTTTTTTTTTTTTTTTTTGCTGTACGCGGACCTCTCACTGTTGTGGCCTCTCCTGTTGTGGAGCACAGGCTCCGGACGCACAGGCTCAGCGGCCATGACTCACGGGCCCAGCCGCTCCGCGGCATGTGGGATCTTCCCAGACCAGGGCATGAACCCGTGTCCCCTGCGTCGGCAGGCAGATTCTCAACCACTGCGCCACCAGGGAAGCCCCTATGTCAGAGTGTTTTGCGTATGTTCTGTGGTGTCTTGTCTTATATTTAGGTCTTTAAGCCATTTTGAGTTTATTTTTGTGTATGGTGTGAGGGTATGTTCTAACTTCATTGATTTACATGTGGCTGTCCAGCTTTCCCAACACCACTTGCTGAAGAGACTGTCTTTTCCCCGTTGTATATTTTTGCCTCCTTTGTTGCAGATTAATTGACTGTAGATGTGTGGGTTTATTTCTGGGCTCTCTATTCTCTTCCATTCACCCATATGTCTGTTTTTGTGCCAGTGCCAGGCAGTTTTGATTACTATAGCTTTGTAGTATTGCCTGAAGTCTGGGAGGGTTATGCCTCCAGCTTTGTTCTTTTTCCTCAGGATTGCTTTGGCAGTTCTGGGTCTTCTGTGGTTCCATATAAATTTTAGTATTATTTGTTCCATTTCTGTGAAGAATGTCATGGGTAATTTGATAGGGATCACATTAAATCTGTAGATTGTTTTGGTAATATGGCCGTATTAACAATATTCTTCCAATCCAAGAGCATGGGATATCTTTCTGTTTCTTTCAATCATCTTCAATATCCTTTAGCAGTGTTTTATAGTTCTCAATGTGTCTTTCACCTTCTTGGTCAAGTTTATTCCTAGGTTTTGTTTTTGTTTTCGTTTTCGGATGTGATTTTTAAAGGCTTCTTTTTAACTTTCTGATATTTCTGTTACTGTAAAGAAATGCAACAGATTTCTGTATGTTAACCTTGTATCCTGCTACTTTACTGAATTAGTTTATCAGTTTTAATAGTTTTTGTGTGGAGTCTTTAGGGTTTTCTATATAGAGTACCATGTCATCTGTAGATGACAGTTTTACCTCTTCCCTTCTGATTTGGATATCTTTTATTTCTTTTTCTTGTCTGATTGCTGTGGCTAGGACTTCCAATACTGCGTTGAATAGAAATGGTGAGAGTGGGCATCCTTGTCTTGTTCCAGAATTTAGTGTGAAGGCTTTCAGTCTTTCATCATTGACTATTATGTTTGCTGCAGGTTTATTTTATTATGTTGAGATATGTTCCTTCTATACCCACTTCGGTGAGAGTTTTTATCATAAATGGATGTTGAATTTTATCAAATGCTTTTTCTGCATCTATTGAGATGATGTGGTTTTGTTTTTTCATATTATTTGTGTATGCATCCCCATTTTTTGACAGTTATTGCAGTCAGGATGGGCTAAGTTGTGCTGCCTTAATGAACAGTTCCCAACTCTCAGTGGCTTAACGCACAAGGACTTATTTGTCCCTCATGCTACATATTTGAAGTGGGTCTGTGTGTGACAGCCACTCAGGGGCCCAGATGGAGGGACATATGCTCCCACAACTGCTGAGGCAGAAAAGGAACATAGCAAGTGGTGCATTGGCTCTTAAAACTGTCAGCAGAAAGTGACATGTGTGGCTCTTGTTCACACTTCATTGGCAAAGAGCCACACCCAACTTCAAGGGGCAATGGGGAAGGGTGATTTTATAATGTGCTCAGAAGTTGATGGAATATTCATGAACAGTTCTAATGACTACACAACAAAATTCATATGTGTCTCATTTTTATTAGCACTACCTTGAGAACATTGACACCTGTCCAGAATCTAACAAACAGGCATGAACCACAGGAAGACAGTGCAGATGTGGCTGCTGGTGTCACTAGGAATACTTCAGCAGTGAGAGTCTTTCAGTGGATAAAAGCGACTCTTCCTGTGAAATGCCATAGCAGATGGGTGCCCAGGAAGGAGTAACTTGCTTTCTGGATACGGCAGCCCTTATTATGGGATTCCTGTATTGAGATGGATGGCAGGGTCCTGGGGGGCTCAGGATGGATGAGCTACTTTTCACCCTTTGCTTTTCTTTCCAATAAAGCTTAGCATGGTGTCAACATTTGATAAAAACACCAGTCCAGTATACAAAAGTAATTGAAAATAAATTTGAATCTCTCTCCAGAGACCCCAGAGGAGTATTACATGCACAACCTAGGCAGTATTTCTCAAAGTTCTCTTTCTCAGTCTCGTGCCTCATCAATTCCTCCAAGACTCTTACCATACAGGTCAGCATGAGGTCTTCCTAGACCTCTTCCATCCACCACCACCACTCCTGTGCCCCAGCGCCGGGCAGAGTCAGTCCCTTTTCTGTGCCCACTCTACACTTATATATACTCTTATAGCACGTATCATATTGTTTTATAATGTGACATTTGCATAATCATTTTACTTACTAACAAATCTTAGTGCCAGACACTGTTCTAAGTGCTTGACAGGTATTAGCTTATCCAGACCTCATAACTTAACCTAACTTAGCTAATTAGGTGATGATTATTAACGCTTTTATTTTGCATAGCAGAAAACTGAGACTTAGGGGGCACAGGTAACTTTCCCGACGGTGTTTTGTTAGAAAGTGGTGAAGCAGGATTCGAGCCCAGGTAGTTGGACACCATTGACCAGGTGATGAGCCTCGTAGGGGCAGTTGCATCACATTTATGTTTGAGTCCCCACAGGTCCATCCAGTCCCTGGTCACTAGGAATGTTTTCTAGGTGAAGGAGCACAATATTCAATCTGTTGATGAACTATAACTAGTTTAGCCTGTTTCCAGATTTTTCTGTATAATGTGTGCTGTTATGAATGTATTATACAAACTACATTGGTTTCACTGGAGTTATTTGGGGTAAATTCCTCTAAGTGAAATGACTCAATAAGTATAAACAGTTTTATAGATAATTGCTTATTGCTCAGTCATTCTCAAGACATTTGGAATTCAGAATTTATAATTCTTCCAGCTATTTTCAGGTGCACCTACTTCATCATAGTGTCTTCAGTGCTTTGTTTTTATTTTAATCAGCTAAAGTCACATGTACTAGGGAGGCTGGAGTTGATGAATAATGAGTGGTGAGTTTGTCCCAGGATTACTGTGGGGATTGTGAGGTTTGGATTCCTGGTGCCCTGTTGAAGTTTATTAGCTCACTAGGAAGTTATAGAAGCTTCTGTCTTTGAAATGGACTGGGTTCATTGAATCTAATGGACAAAACTGGGCCTAGAACAAACGAAGTCGGCTATCTTTGTGTTCCTATCCCCTTCTCTTCTATTTCACTGTGCAGCGCTTATAACTGGGTGCCTCCCCAACCCTCCCCCACCATCTGCACACCCAGAGCCGGAACCCATTTTTACTAAATCACAAATGACAGTAGCTTAGAAGGTGCCACCTTCCTTTTGGAGAAAGGGCAGACCTTAAAAACAAAACAGAAATGAGAAGCTTGCTGTGTGATTTTGTGCCCCGAAGGGAAGGGGGCTAAGAGGGTGACTGTTCTTCTTGGCCCAAGGCCACTGACAAGGCTGCTGGCCCAGCCTGAGAGGCAGCAGAAGAATAAGGGCTTGGTTCAGCTTTTATCTGAACAACTGCAGTAGATTCTGGCGTTTGGCGGTGGGTCCCGCGGGATCCTCAGCAGCGGATCCTAAAGCCCAGCTCCTGATGAGTGGCATGCGGCAAGCCTGGCGGTGTGATGCAGAACTGTCCGAGCGGCCACCAGGCTTCTCTGGGCCAACACCACAGTCATTTGTCGGGAAGCCTTCCAATCTTGCCCCTTCTTATCCTCACATCACAGTAGTCTTCCAGAAAGTAACTCCCTTGCTTAATACCTTTCAGTGGATTTCCCCCCACCTCGCGTAAAATTCACTCCTTCCTGTGCACCGTGAGGCCTCCCCTTGCCCTCTCAGGCCACAGTACCCGTCCTTCGCTTCCAGGAACAGACAGGCTCTGCTCCTCATCCCAGCTTTGCACCAGCTACGTCCTCTGCCCAGCCGACAGCTGCTTCTTGCCCAGGCTTCAGCTCAGAGGGTATCTCCCCAGGGAAGCCTTTTAGTTAGCTATTCTCCATCACAGTCACACCTGTTTACTACACATTTCTCATCACCAGGACATAAGCTCTGTGAGAGCCCGGAGCCTCTTTTCTGTTCTGGTTGAAAGTTGGTGTTCACAACTCTTAGCGTAGTATCTTGCATACAGTAGGTGCACAGTAAACCTTAATCCTTACATGTCTGGCAAGTAGGTATTGTTGCTATTCTTCACATGAGTCTCAAAGAGGTGGCCTAAGGCTGCATTACTTTGTGTTCAAACCAGGATTCAAATCCAGATTTCTCCACTGAGTGGAGTGGCCCAGAGTTTACTAAAGACCCAGTGTCGTCAGATTCACTCAAACGGCCAACTTGCTTATGACTCAGCCAGATTTCCTGCTATTACTGGTTTCCAGTGCACACTGCATCAAAGAATGATGCTGAAAGGACTAAATGCGAACAAAAGCGTAAGTGTAATATGTACTGGTGGCCCCTGGAAACAACTATGTTTGAGTTAAAGATGCCAAAGTGCCTTAATTTTGCAAACTGATTGATGAGTGTCTTGATTATTCATTGTGACTTGCTTCCTTTTGAGGAATAATCAAGGCTGTTTAAGGTAAATAAAGCATTTTGTTTTAAAAATGAATAGATAAACGAAATGCAGTAATCCATACAATGGAATGTTACTCAACTCTGAAAGGGAAGTACTGACACAGGCTACAGTAATGTAGGTGGACCTTGAAAACATCGGGCTAGGTGAAAGAAGCCAGACATGGCCACACTGTATGATTCCATTTATGTGAAATGTCTTGAATAGGCAAACCCACAGAGACAGGAAGCAGGGGACTGTGGGGGGAACTGCTGTGTCTCCTTGTAGGGTGATGAAAGTGTTCTGGGGTTAGACAGTGGTGATGATTGCGCAACACTGTGAATGTTCTCAATGCCGCTGAGTCGTACACTTTAAAATGGTTTTTAAAAATGGTTAAAATGCTAAGTTTTACGTGTATTTTAAGAATCAGTGAATTAGAAAAGAGAAAATGATAGTTGCACTTAACTATTTTTTGAACAAAATAAATGTGCATAACTCTGGCAGGCTTAATAAGAAAGTAGATGAGACACAACGGTGCTAAAGAGAATTAGAATTATCACATGCACATATATTTTTTGAGAAGACACGTAATACTGAAAACCTTAACGTCACAAGGTTACCTTTTCATCAGAAGAGAAAAGGAAAGTTGCGCTGTGGCTGCCCCCAGCCAGACTGACGGCAGTTTGGTGAGAATGTCAGGCTGGTGCTGGGTGAGACCAGTGGGCAGGGCACGCCCAGCGTGTGTGTGTGAGGGCTCTTGGCTGGGTTTGAGGAATCTGCTTCTTTGTTTAGAACATAAAAGCGAATTGCACATTAAGGATGGCTGGTGGGGACATGAAGAGACAAGCAGCTGCTCTTACCTACTTAGTGCCTCGCCGTCCATTTGGACAGGAGCATAGCAAGTGATTTCATCCTCTGGTCTTGCCTTTGCAAAAGTTGGAATGGTTCCACAGTAAATGGACTCAGGAATACAAATGCCTAACAATTAGGGAACTGGATGGTTGGAGAAGTTCCAAAGTGCTTTCAAGGCACTGGTGCCACTAACGTGGCTTTGTCCCTGCAGGTTCTGCCTCCAGCAGTGACCACACCCCTGCCCTGCTTAGAGGTCCCATCACCACCTCCCCACACCTCTGCCCCTTCTCTTCCCCCACCTGACAACCCCTCCTGCCTTCACAGTGAAATCCTGCTCTTCCTCCCAAGCCCAGCTCAAGCACCACTTGGATTTACACCATGCCATTTCTGCATCTGTGCCTGGGATTCATCTCCTCCAGCCAGAGAGCAAGTTCCGTGACGACCAGAACCTCTCCTTGTAATTCCGGGGTGCCCCACCGTCACATTCAGCCTTCCCTGCCTTCTAGGCACCCTTTCCCCTCTATCCTAACCACTCCGGTGGTTTTCCTTTGCTGGGCCATTCTGGCAGTGACAGGCTCAGAGATGAGTGAATTAAGGCAGAACCATGAGATTCTTCAGTCCTGGGGCTTTTGTTGGTGCTCCTGGTAAGAGATCCTCTTTCTCTCGGCGTTGCTAAACTAGTAAGAGCTTCTGGGAACAAGGGTTGCCAACGTTTAGGACGCTTGTCTGAGAATAAAGCGACACAGAGCAGAGCTGGGAGACAGGGCATGTCCTGATGGAACGATGAGAGTCCTGGATTGCAGCTGTGCTAGATGCTGGCACTTTTCCAGTTATGAGCACCAACAACTTGCCTGCTTGCTTCCGACTGGAAGAGTGTTGTTGCACCTCCCAGCACTTACTGTGGGCAGAGGCTGGGCCTGAAAGAAATCCTTGTCAACAGCTGCGTCTAGGGGGTTAAGTAGAATATTTCCTTTTTTGCGTTAAAAATTATTACTGTGGTAAAATATACACAGCACTCACCATTTTAATCATGTTTAAGCGTAGAGCTCAGTGGCATTAAGTACATACATACTGTGCAGCCGTCCCCATCATCCATTTCCAAGCTTTCTCACCTTCCCAAACTGGAACTCTGCACCCGTTAAGCACGGTCTTTGTTCTTTCCTCTCGCTAACTCCTGCTAACCATCATTTTACTTTTGTATCTGGAATTTGACTACTCTAGGTAGCTCAGATAAGTGGAATCATACAGTATTTGAGGCTGGTTTCTATCCCGTAGCATAGTGTCCTCCCAGTTCATCCACACTGTAGCAGGTGCCAGAATCTCCCTCCTGAGGCTGAGGAGTATTCCAGTGTATGGACGAACCACATGTTGTTTATCTGTCATCCATCGATGGACACTTGTATTGTTTCCACTTTTTGGCTACTGTGAATACAGCTGCTGTGAACATGGGTGAACAAATATCTGTCCAAGTCCCAGCTTTCAGTTCCCCTGGGCCTACACCCAAAAGTGGAATTACTGGATCATATGGTAACTGTTTAACCTTTTAAGGAACTGTCAGGCTGTTTTCCTGCAGCAGCTACAGCAGGCTCCAATGTCCAACAGTACTTTGTGTTTATAAAAAAAATATTTAGTTTAATGGTAATGGAACTGTGGTAATACTGGGAAAAAATAACTTATACCATAGCGGGTTTGTTACTGAAAGATTACAGCTAGAAGCTTCAGCCTGAAATGGTTCTTGTTTTCTTCATCAGCACCACTTCTTCGTAAACTCCTACTTACCAAACACTGGCAGCTTGGGCTGCTTCTCAGTCCAGGGATGGAAACGGCCTCTCCCACCTTCCAAGGAGTGGAGAGGGTGGGCGCACTCTGACTGTGGATAACTGTTTTCCTCACACCCCCTCGCCCACCCATTTCGGCTTTTCTTTTTTAGCAAAAATGTAGTCGCCTGTTTATTCCAGGATGCCCTTGCAGAGAAACTGCAAGGCCGTTGTGCACCCCAGTCAGATACGTGAGTGGCTGTATGACCCCCCCCCCACCTCACCCCCTCCAATGGGAAACTTTTGCGTGAGTAGTCAGGAAAAGGTGGAGGGTGTGTGAGACACAAGGTCTGGGACAGGCGCCGTCTGGTAAAGGCTTTATTTCTTCTTCATCATCATCTCATACAGACTCCGAGGCACAACCCTCTCTCTTTCCATTTGGTATCCTCAGGACTCTTTGTAGTTGTTTTTCCTTAAACAAGGAAATTTGGAGTAAACACTGTATCGCCTGTTAATCTTTTAACAATAATTTTAAAATGCCATTGCTGTCGTATCATCAATGTGAGAAGACAACAACAGTACAGTACGAGGGGGTTCACACCGTATCACAGTGGGACAGAGGGCTCACACGTAAGCGGGGCGAGACCACAGCAGCGGTATGTACATGCACCCCGGTGCTTCGAACCCAAAGACGTGCAGGTCGAGAATATGTGGATTATACAGCAGGTCTGGGCAACCTGGCTGAGGCCTCTCTACCTTTCCAGAATGCTGCCATCTATCCCCTCAAGGGTATAGGAGATCTGCCTTGTCTACTGGCTTCATGGTTTTTTCATTACAAAAAGTTCACTGAATCATACAGTCTGAAGCATTTCAAAAATTCTTAAAAAACAAGAACACTGACAAAATAAAATTAACTTAAAACACTCTAATTCAACGTGGAAATAAACCAAACCAAATGTTAACAGTGCAAATTTAACAGTGAGGCAGTCAGTATCGCGCGCGAGGGTGTTCAGAATCTCTTAAAAACTTTGTTTTTAAATTTATATCTTATTTACTTTTTTGTTTAATATACTTTCTGTAAAAAAGATGGAGACAAAAATAGTTTTCTGAGCTATGAAAAAAATTAAGTTCTTACAGGCACGTTTACTGTTTCATTCTAGAAACATCTCAGATTCACAGGTTGAACATTCAGCAGCTGTGTTATTTTAAAAAAAAAAAAAACATTCTTTGACCTTGGGAAAACCAGATCTCTCCTTTTGGGGTAGAGTTCGGTTGATGATGACGGTGTGGTTATGCAATTACAGTGAATTATTCCAGATAATCCATGCGAGCCTGCATCACAGGTGTGGCTTCTCCCCGGGGGGCGGCCCCTCGTCGCCGAGCTCCTCCGAGGAGGTCAGGTCTCTGGGTGACGGAGCTGGTGAGGCAGTGGAGGAATGTGGGGCCCAACGGGACGGAGGGCGACGGTTTGCTGGTCTCTCGGGCCTGGAGAAGCAGGGTTCTAGGGATGGAGCTAGTGCAGAACAAGGGAGTTCCTTCAAAGCCGAGGAAGAGAAAGACAGGGTTACTCAGACGGACAGGTCCTCTGGGAGGTGATTTTCCCCCAAACAAACTTCTCAGGAGACTCAAGTGCAACAGACCAGGGTGTCTGCAACTTGTGAATGCTAAGTTATACATTGCTCACGGAGTATAAGTTAAAAAGGTAAGAATTCAACACGAATGACTAGTGACGACGGTAATGGGAGATAGCAAATTATGATGAAAACGTGGCGTGAGACGGGTGTGTATACGAGGCGCCTTCGGAATTGGGCTGCAGCGAATGGAAGCGGGGGTCCTGAGTGGTCTGCCTAGTCCTAAGAGGCTGGCCACGAAGGGCTCTATGACTCCATCAGGCTGCACCAGCAACGGGGCTCACCTTCAAACCAACTCCGCTACCGTTTATTCCAGGTTGACTGGCACTGTGTTAAACTCCCACCACACGGAGATAATGCTGCAGGCAGAAACTTTCATTTAGGTGGTTTTATCTAATGACTCTTCCTGGCAGCAGCATTTAAAAAGTGGAGCCCGGGCTTCCCTTTTGGTGCAGTGGTTAAGAATGTGCCTGCCAATGCAGCGGACACGGGTTCGTGCCCTGGTCCGGGAAGATCCTACATGCCACAGAGCAACTAAGCCTGTGCGCCATAACTACTGAGCCTGTGCTCTGCAACAAGAGAAGCCACGACAATGAGGAGCCTGCGCACCACAAGGAAGACCCAACACAGCTAAAAATAAGAAACAAGCAAAAATTTATAAAATTTAAAAAAGTGGAGCCCAAGTGTGCTTGTGCTTCTATGCTACGGGCTCCTGCACCTTCTGAGGACCAATAACCCTGGGACCAATCACCTACAGTACGTCCTCTCAAGGCTGCTGCTCCTTTTTTGGTATTAGAGACTGTTGAGCTACTTGTCCTTACTCTGCACGCCAGGACAAAGGACACTGACTTGAGATCTGTGGGCACAGAGGTGTGGGCAGCTGTGACCTGAGGAAACGGTGAGTTCTTTCCACCCGGACACCCACACAACAAGAGGCTGAGGTGGGAAACCACTGTGATGAAGAACACAGAACAAGGACCTCAGAGCCACTCAGGAAGTTAAGTCGAGGGGTATAAAGAGATGTGAGGAGCACAGCAGAGCAGAATGAGGAGCATGTAGTCATCAGAGCGACAAAGAGCACAGGGAGAAGATGGAGGGCGGGGCACAGGAGGGATGGGGGAGTGGTCGCCGCCCAGGGGCAGCAGAAAAGGAGCATCGACACACACACACGATGACTCTACCATCCCTGGACCTGCTGGTGGCACTTCACGTGACTACAGGGAGGCCCCCTCAGCAAAGCACTTACACTAATGGAAACCACGGCAGCCAGAGCTACCGCGCCTGTGAAAACACGTCAGCACTGAAACAGCCAAAATTAAAGGAAACGTCCTCACCTTAGCCCAGGGCACGAGGGACGGTGGCTCAAGAGACGTGTGGTTGGTGCTGCGTATGTAAGTGTGTTGGTTTGTAACAGGTGTTGTCTAGCCGTGTGTGGAGGTTGCCGGCATATGACTTTTGGACACCACTGTGCAAGCTGATGCTGAGTGACAAGGGTTTTCTGTTAATTTGTGCCACCTCGTCACTAGCGTCTCTGCACGGAAGAAATGCTGTGTGACCATGAGTTCAAGGGGACAAAGTTCTCTTTAGCATCACAGCAGCACATCTAAGCAAGCAATGCTGTTTTTTCCCTGGCACCTCTTCTGGAAATGGCCTCTGGAGCCATTCTTTGTCATTTTTCGTGGGCCATGTGCTTAGTCTTTGAGAGCCAGTTGTATTTAAGGCCAGTGGATAAGGGGGTGGGTGACTATATCCTTGATCAGAAACAAGGTTGGTACTTTCTCACAAGCTTTGATTCAGGCTCTGAAGGTGATTCTGCAGTTTTGGAGCAGGGACGATTGTGTTGTTTAGTCAGTTAACACAAATCTATTGAGCACTTACTACGACCCCTATGGTGACCCCTGGGAAGGACAAGATACATTTGTATTTATTCCCTCTGGTGTGGTTTTTGAAAAGAAAGAGAAAAGCCTTATGCGTAATGGTCACACCTTATTATAAGCACATGGCGGTGCACAGCCACCGAAATGTCAGTGAGCAGGCAGGCCTACGGGGAACACGCTCAGCTCAGAGACCCTGCAGGCTGGACAGTTCCCTCGCTGGCCAATGTCCTTTTACCCCTTCGGGAGCATACTGGCTGCAGACTGCACAGGAGAGGGGAGATCTCAATAGGATCTCTACTGAGCAGTCAGTACCCCGGGGGGCAAGTGGTCCCGTCTGGGCCTGCCATTGATCCCTGCAGGTGGACCCTGGGCCCGCCCTGAGCTGCATGACAACCTCTCCAGACAGTGTGGAAAGAAGGAAGAAAGCACTTACGGCGTGAGGCAGGCAGGGCTAGAGTCCCCAGGGGGCAGTTAGTAAGACAGTTTGGTTCTGGACAGAACAGACAGACAAAGAAGAGAAAAAGCAAGTAGGTTTGAAAGTACTTTTTAAAAAAGAACAGCAGTAAAGGTTTAAAGTCAACAGGCCTGGTGGCAGCCATCTGGAGAAGCGGGCACACAGGCCGGCCCCCGCCTGGCCGGAGCAGGAGGGGCCCTCACGACAGAACAGCTACAGACCTCTCCCTTCCGCTGGCTATTCTTCTCTTCTCCCTGAGCTGCCCCTTGGCATTTAACATTTCCAACACCCTACGACTGCTGTTTTTGAAACAGAGCCCATTAAACAGCCAGATTGTTTCAGTCACAATGACCAAATGACTGCAGCTCAGACTAAAACTTGCCCTTCGAATTTTCCACTGAGACATTTCCAGATTATCCTCTCTCTCCACACCAGACCTGCTCACAGCTTCTAGAGAGAAAGAATGCACCATTGTGCATTGGTGCTATGTCTTCAAGAGAAACAGAGGAATAAGTAGCTCATGGGGTTAGAGTGAGGGGAGAAAGGGAGTTTCCTACTGTGCCCGTTCCTGGCTAGGGATGACTCCATCGTCACCCACGTTTAGCTGTCCCACTGAGCACTCCGGGAAAGATTCTCCCACATGGGCTCAGAGGAGGGTGGGAAATATGAATTCATTCTGATTTTGAAATGAAAAAAACTACCACAAGTCTAGGGAGGGATGGGAAGGGGTCTTGGGGTCTCCAATGGGCCTAATATAGTAAGTCAGTTCAGGTGAGGAATAATTCCACTGGAGTCTAGAATAAGCCAAATTCCAACAGCAAAGGAAAAAGAGCCCATGACATTTAAACACTGCCCGTGAGAGCTCCATGCCAGTTCTGAACCCCTGACACCGTGGCTGGTCCCCCTTTAAATCAGCCATCACCTCTTTTGGTAGTAAACACACCGAGAAGAAAATCTAAACAGACACTTCACAGAGGACCAAAGGGGGGCACAGCTTTATATGGATAAAGCCATTTTCACGCCTTGGTTTAATGACTCAACCCCAGCACTATTTCCTTTCTAGTCTCATAGATTGCCTGCCTGCAGCATTCATTCGTGACTCAGAATGTCTCTAATATAAATGGACACCCCAGACAAGCCAGTTAATGCTCGGGACAACGCTCTCATTCCAAGAAGGGGTGGCACTCGGGACAACGCTCTCATTCCAAGAAGGGGTGGCACCCACCTGGCTGGGCCCTCTGCAGCAGCAAACCACGTACCTGAGGGGCCTGAGGGACGGGGTGACAGAGCCCGCAGAAGACACCATTGTTACCTGAGGGCCCAGCCTCCTTCTCAGAGCACACAGCTTTATCACAAAGACGTGTACCTCTGGCAGGCGTAGGCCACAGACTGTCAATATTATTAGGTTGAACCGTATGGTGTTGCCATTTCTGTAGGTCATTGGCAATTTCACATGGTTTAATCTACTTCAGGTTTAAACTCTATATTTTGAGTTAAATGCCTCTTGTTGGGTTATACTGGGAAGCTGAGCATTCCTTTTCCCACTGTGGGTGGATCAGGTGACACAGGAAATACACCTCCTCCTCTCCTCACCTGTGCATCTGGGGCTGCAGAGCCTTGGGAGGGAGCCTGTATGTGTCTTTCTCTAACCTTCGCCATCTGCTGTCTGCCCAGCCTGGAGAATGCCTACCGGTGTCTGGATTCCACTGCTGTGGAGGTTTTGCATCTGGGTTCCTGGTGGGTCAGGCCTCACCCCCAGGTCTACACATAAGGGTGTCTGACCAAGGGCTGGGAAACCTCCTCTGGCACTGCGTGAACGATAAGGCCAACATCACCACCGTTTTCACCCCCGGCATCATCATGGGGCTTTGTTTTATTTCGCTCATCCTTGCCGTGGTCCAGTTATACCACATGTGGGTATGAACAGGGCAGAATTCAAGATCGACTGATTTGCAGATAACCTTAAGGGGGGAGGGATACAATAATAATCACATAATAATATGTGACAAATGGATAATAAGCGTGGTCACAGGTAACATAATAATAGGTGATGTTTAAGGGGATAAGGATAATAATCGCGTTGTATGAAGGCAGGATTTTGACCCTATCCATTCGTCTCACCTGGTCTTACTGCTAAGAAGAACGCACGCATACAGAGAGGGTAATGGGATTTGTGAGACGTGAACCTGCTGTCTGCACTGAAGCCAGCGCTGGGATCCAGACACCCTTCCTGTAGGTCCTGACGAGAGGTCTTCTATGTCCACCCTGTCAAAACCCTCTCTCTTCATCACACACACAGCTGGAGCACACGCTCCCAGGACACAAACTCATACAGAAGGAGGGGAAATGTGAACCCAAATGAAAAGCCCTGATAAACAGACAAGCATGGATCGCTGAGGCCACAGTGGAGGACCTGAGTCAATCCCTGAGCTACTTAGGAAAACCATCTCATGGTCCTCAGAGGATCACTGACGGCAATAAAACCAAGTTCTCTTTTAAGAAGCAGCTCAGGGTTTGCGTTCCTGCTTGTTCCATCCTCCCCTGAACCTCCTGAACTCACATAACCTGGTACAGCCCCAGGGTCAGCTGTGCTGACACTGAAAAGGACGAGCCGCAGGGGGAGGGGGTGGGATACTCAGCCTCCTTTACCTCGATGGACCCTGGCTCGGCTCTGACCGTCATTTCTCCCACGGGGCCGTTGCTGCTGAGACTGGGGGTGCCATGGGCGGCCTGCCTCTGCTCCTCCTTTAAGGCGTGTTCCAACAGCTTCCGGTGGAGGATCCGGGCGACGTTCTCGGTGAGCGTGTAGCCGGGGGGAGCAGACAGGTCCTGCCTCGCAGGCGTGCCCTCTCCCCCTTCCTCCCTGCACGTCTCGGAGCCACCCCCGACCGGGCTGGGCGACCGGCCTCGGGAGCTGGGGCTCGTGTCCGGGCCCGGGCCCAGCTCCGGCGGGGGCTCTGCCGAACGAGACCGACTGGCGGCCCGCACCCCCTTCTGGAAGGGGTCCTGCACCATAGGGCTGTGGTCGATGATGCTGAAGAGGCTGGAGAGGCCGTCGTTGATGGCGGTGTGCACGGGGCTCTCCCGAGTGGTGGTAGAACGGGCCCAGGCTGACTCGCCGCAGCCCTTCGGGGCCAGCCCCGGGGAGGTCCTGCTGCTTGGCTGGTCCACTCTGGGGAGCGGCTTCCTCTGCAGCTTGGGAGACCCGTACTTGGGGGAGCAGCATGTGCGTTCAAACTTGGCCTGCACCTTCTCGATGGCGGGGGCCACCTGCCTGTTCCTGAGGCCGCGGGAGGGAGAGGACATGGGCGTGGTGCCACCCCCTGCCTTGGGTGTGAGACACTTGTGGGGGCTGCTGGTGACGGCGCTGCCCCGCAGGGCTTCGGTCTGCAGGCCGATGCTGATGGTCTGGATGGTCTGCGTCCCTGTTGTCCGGGACCCATTGGTCTGGCAGGCCGTGTCCTTGACCGGAGGTTCCCTGGGGCTGGAGCAGACAGCGCTGACAGAGAAGGCCACCTCCTTCATGTCATCACTCAGGTTCTTGGACATCTCCAGGCTGTGCAGCGGGGAGGAGAAACCGAGGGTGCTGTCGAGGGGCCAGAGCCCACCCTCCGTGTAGTCTCGGGTGTGCTTGGAGGGGGCACAGGGCCACCTAAGAATGTGTTCAGAACAGCCCCCCTTGGTGTCCCCCGGGCCCCCTCGGGCCCTGCCCTCACCGCCTGCCACCACGGTGCCATCCAGCCTCCGCACGGCGGGCGGGCTGTGCACCATCCTCACCCCGGCCTGCTCGGCGCAGACAAGGTTCCGCGGGAGCTGCTTCTGGCAGTGCTCCGGGCTGGTCACGGTGTCCGTGGTCAGGGTGATGCTCGTGGTGAGGTACCAGGAGGAGTCGGAGAAAGGGTCGGTGCTGGCCTCGGGCCTCGCCCGACCCGCCTCGGTCCTGTCCGCCCAGGGGTCTGGGGGCCTATCATCCCAGCTCTTGCTGTTGAACTCCTCGATGTACTTGAGGTCATCTGGGGAGAGGGGTGGGGTGATGTCCTCCTTGCTGCTGGTGGCGGGCAGGCCCTTCTCTGGCAGGAAGGGAGAGCCATCCATCAGGCGCTGGAACTCAGACATGGATGAGACGGACACGGCCCTGGGGGAGGGGAGAGGCGAGGCGTTAGCTGCCACCGGCTAGGGAGCCACGGCCCTGGAACCCCCGACCCAGCACAGCCTGTGTCCTGCCCACATGCACAGTGCCTGTGTCTCCACCTGAAGGATCAGGACACGTTCCAGCTGCCTGATGTTTTCCACTCTCGGGCTGACCCTCTGGTGTCCAACAGGCTTTTATGGCTCTGGAATTGCTGCAGGAGCCTTGTATTGGTCAGAATTTACTACAGCCGACCCTCAAAACCGTGGGAGAGGTGGGGCTCCAGGGCAGTCAGAGCTAAGCTCTAACCCTGCTCTGCAATATTCTAGTTCAGTGCATGGATGCTCCACAGGAAGACGGGGAGCCTGGCTGTGGCCTGGCCTCTCCACGTACTTGATGGGCACCTTCAGTGTCGAAGCTGCGGGAGCTTCCCGAGTTCCCGGCATTAGAGCAGGCGCGCATCCCACAGACATGAACACACCACAGTACCAATCCAAACGAGAAACTGCAGCGGCGGGGAGGGAGAGATGCCACCACAAAGCAACTGTGACCTGAAGCCTTCTCCGCCCATGGGCCTCATCCTCTGTTGGCTTAAAGCACTAACAGTCTCCCAAGCCCAACAGAAGATGTGGAGGAGAGGAGGGGCAGTGGAAGGTGTGATCAGGCTGGCGAATGGTTTCAACACCATTTCAAACAGAAATCCCCTCTGGCCCTGCCCAGACCCACCCACAGGCTCAGTCCTCCCCTTCCCTCTCTACTCAATTTAAACAAATTTGCTTATATGTGCCTTTCCAGACATGTCCCGCCATACATATATGGGTTACTAGAATCAAACTAAATTAGAAGAAAGGGTTTCCATGGACTTTTCAAAAACCATTTAACACAATCATGTCCTTATATACACAACTCTAATCACACAGCTCTTACTGTGACACTGACACACACATGAACGCAGCATAGCACTGGCCTTTTTGTTGCTAATAATTTAAAATGCCGTATTTATGAAATTAATAATAAAGCAACTACTTATCCAGAAGTTTTACTCTGCGTCATTTTTGAAGAGTGTCACAGCACACTGGAGTGACAAGACAGAATTTTAAGACCAGGAGTTTTTTTTAAATTTTTCGTTGCATTGGGTCGTTGTTGCTGCGTGCGGGCTTTTCTCTAGTTGCAGTGAGCAGGGGCTTCTCATTGCAGTGGCTTCTCTTGTCGCAGAGCACGGGCTCAGTAGTTGTGGCTCGAGGGCTCTAGAGCACAGGCTCAGTAGTTGTGGCGCACAGGCTTAGTTGCTCCACGGCATGTGGGATCTTCCCGGACCAGGGCTCGAACCCGTGTCCCCTGCATTGGCAGGCAGATTCCTAACCACTGTGCCACCAGCGAAGCCCAAGACCAGGAGGTTTTTACTGCAGTAGTCTACTATCATTTCATCAATCTTACTTACCTTTGAAGATTTCCCTTGTGATTTTCTTCTTCCTATAAAGAAGAAGGAAGTTTATCTGAATTGGTTAACACTGGCTGCCTGGGGGCCCTCAGGGTGCTAAGTGATTTGTTTTTCTCTTAGGACAATACCATTTAAAACGTACATGGGAGCCAAGTTTGGGCCAAGAGTGCCTCTGCCTCTCAGCCCTTTGAAGTACAATAATGACACCAGAATCCAGGGGTGATGAGGGGTTAGAGCCTCTGAGTCCAGGAAGGGCCCACGTGAATGAGAAAAAGTGTCTATAAACATTGTCACAAAGTGGCTCTCCTGTGCTCCTCAAAGGGCATCACTAAGCACGTGAGCTTCAAAGCTGCCTCGTTAATGACTGAATGTATGTGTGTGTGTGAGTGTGTGTGTGTGTGTGTGTGTGTGAGAGAGAGAGAGAGAGAGAGAGAGAGAGAGAGAGAGAGAGAGAGAGGGAGGGGGAGAGAGAGAGAGAGAACAAACGCATGCAAGAGAGGAGAGGGAGAACGGGGAGGAGGAGGAGAAGAAGGAAGGGAGGACAAGGGTGAGAGCAAGTTAGGGGAGAGACGTCTCTTGGCCTCAGCCTGTCTATAGAAGTCGGTGTGAGAGGTATAGACTACTACATATAAGATAAATAAGCTACAAGGATGTATTGTACAGCACAGGGAATACTGCCAATATTTTATAATAACTAAAGGGAGCATAACCTTTAAAAATTGTGAATCACTGTTGTACACCTGCAACTTACATTGCACACCAACTGTACTGCAATAAAAAATGCAAAAAAAGTCGGTGTGACATCCTTAGAGGGCTCTTTGTTTTAAATATCGCCCTTGGGAATCAGGGAAGGTACAGTGACCTCTGCTAAAGAAGAGAACATGCACACACGGTCCTCCTGAGGACACCCCCGTGCGGACCAGTCCTGAGGGAGCGAGGTCCAATGAGCCTTGGAGGTATTGCGACTGAGTCCTGGCACAGCAAACCACCTGAGCATCCCCCAGGGAGCCCTCCCGTGGGATCTGGCCACTGCTTTGAAGATGGCATAGGAGACGATGCCACTAGATCCCCGGGGTGGCATGCTGGCGCTGTCACCGCTGCTGGGTACAGGTGCTGAGGAGAAGGCACTTGACCTCGCCGACCTGTGACTGAGGGTGATCCCCCACTTCAACATCCCTGCCTGACGGGCACCCCGTCTGCTGAGCATGTCAAATGACAGGTGCAGCCACTGTGAGATTGGCTCACAGGTATGCTTCCTAAAATCAATCTTTAAATCCCAGTTTTTCAGTTTTTAGAAAGTCATAACCAAAAAAACCCAATGCTGTGCCGTGGAGATTTCTGCACAGAGCTAAGCTCTTCTATTTGCTGATCTAAGTTACATAGGTTTCTAGTGTTGGATTTTTTTCCCTTTGCACAGATAAGGTATTTATTGTATGTCACTGGTTAGTGACATTTGTTACTTTCTTTAAAGCAATTTTTTTCCCCTGTTATTAATGTTTTCTGGAATCAGAAGGCCGTACTATAATTTTAAGAAAACTTGCGGCTCTACACTTCCCAGGATGATCTATTGGGTTTGCCAGAAAGTTCGTTTGGTTCATGAATACGTCGTTAAATAAAGTTCTTGCTGGAAATGAAAAATGTCTTTTATTTTTACTTAAAACTGATCGAACTTTTTGGTCAACCCAATATTTCCTCTTGTGTTTCACTGGACACTCCCGTTCCTGAGACTCCCATTCACACAGGACCCAAGCCCTGAATTTCTGAACCTGAGACAAGCAGCTAAGTGAAGCAGGGAGCCTGGGGTCAGGACCACCAAGCAAAGCTCCTGCATCATGAAGGGTTCCGTTTTTACTGACCCCAGAGGCTGTGATATGCAAAACCAGGGGCCTGCCAGCCACTCGGCCGCCTTCCCAAGCCCCTGCCCTCGGTCCTGCCGCAGGTAACTAGACCCCAAACCCAGGCTGACCTCGGGGAAGCAGTTCCTGAACTCCCTCTCGGGCTTGCGGTCTGGAGGCTCCTCTGGCTCGTCGTCCAAGGACAGGGCATCCAGGTAGAGGTTCTCCCGGGCCGAGCACCTGTCCGATTCCTTCAGCTTGGACAGCGGCTGGTCCTCAAACGTGCTGGAGTCAGTGTCCATGCAGGGCCACGTCCCCGTGGGGTGGGGTGCCCAGGGGCTCCCCGTGTGGGCACAGGGGTGGACATCGCCTTCCTTTTGATCACAGAGGAAACTGCCACCTCTCCGGGGACTGTTTACTTTCTGCAACTTGAGGGTTTTAAAAATGAAAACAATCAGCCTCATTTTTCTGTCTGTTGCTCCCTAAGGTCGTGGTTTCTCCACAATTTGGAATTAACATATGGTCTCTCTGAAAGATGGTGAGAAGTCTACGTTCTTAAAGTTCTGACCTTAACTTCAAAAATAACACATCACAAATGCTTTTTGAAAAGAAAAACCACAATTTTATATGGACTAGAAAAATCTGCATCAACCACACGCAAGCCAGCTCCTCCTGATGAGAATATGTTATTGTATATAACTTTGAGTACTGTGCTCACAGGAAATTATACATGTATTTTTTTAATCTAACATTACCAAACAACACATTTAGAACTCGCTTTTGGTAATTACCTTCAGAACGTAAGGCACACTCAGTGGAAAGCCATCAGTGATAGCAAACTTCTGAGGGTGAATCTGATTTTCCTAACTAGCAGAGTTTCTAAATAACAACAGAGCGTGGTCTCCAAACTACTTGAAATGGGTCCTACATAAATCCCGAGTGATCACCTGGGTTATAACCACTGGGTGTGGAAAACATCTGACACTTTGCTTGAGAGGATTAAAATTTAGCTACAGAGGAAATTAAAGATCTGGTATGACTAGAAAAAGAAACAAAAACATGAGCCACATAGTTTGGAGTCACACTTTTCTCTGACTTGGTAAATGCAAGCAGCAGCAGTGGGGAAACCTCAGGAGACCTGCAACCAGTGTGTGTGGCTGGTCATCTCAGCTCAGTGTCCCCACCTGTAAGAGGGGTGCCCCTCTCTCTGGGGCTGTGGGAGGGCTGCAGGCCGGGCCCCGCGTAAAGCTCACTGTTCGTCAGAGCGGGACCACCACCGACCCCCCTTGAGGCTGAGGCCTGCGTGATTCCTCAGGCCTGGGGGCACTGATAAACGAATGCCTCATGTCCTCACAGCAGGGGGCCCTTCAGGAGGAGCCGCGTGGAACCACAGGGACAGGCAGGGACACGCGTGCCTGCAGTGCCCTCTCCATGGAGGAGCCCTGAGGGGCTGCCCTGGACCCTCCCGAGCTCCCCTCCAAAACAGGCAGAAAGCACCTTTGACAGGTCGGCTCACACACTCCACCGCCCTGGCTGCTCTTTGGACTTGAACTCAAGGGCGGGGGCAGCAGAAGTGGTGCTGAGACGGTGCCCGGAGGCTTTGACCCTCCCTTGGAAGCACATTTATTTACCCTTTAACAAGGCATCTTTCACAAACAACACCTCCTGTCCTAACTCAAGCCTTCATCAGCAAGCTGGAGAAGTGTGGCCTGAGGAGTCATGGGGACTTTTACTCATTTCTAGCAATTTGAGGTGGTGGAACCAGTCTCAGAGTGTTATCTTCATTTTAGGAGAAAGATGGCAATTCAAGCAGCTACAGCTTAAATGTTAGAGTTTGAGGCAGAATCCCAGTTGAATTAGGGAACAAGCAAGTCACCGGGGGTTTCAGCTCAGCCCCCTCTGCTCTCTACCCCCTCCCCAGTGACATAGCTCTCAAAGATGCTAAATGCTTTCTTTTTTAAAAAAATGAAAAGGAAAGGTTTTTATTATGTTCATCTAATGCATGTCAGTGTAATTTAGTTTCAACATATGATCATCTCCAAGCTATTTCGGGCACAGAATTAAAATGCAAGAATCACATTTGAAGCTGTAAATGTGCACGGAGGGTGTGTGTGAAGAGCGGGGAGAATGACTACAGGGGAGAGCTATGATCCAGCACATTCTCACTCAGCAAAGTGGGGTTTCAAAAAATAAACCTGGGCAGCCAGGAGCAATGTGCACTAAAGCTGCAAGTGTTAGTTAGGTTCCCTAAAAATGAGCTGGAGTGGTTTCAGCTGCCAGGATGCCTCTGCAGTGCTGTCATAGAATAAATGGTCCCTACAAGGATAGGGTTTCCTAGGAGAGTCATTTCAAACCAGGCATCAGCACCTACTGTACTTAGAGTCCTGCAGAAGAACAACTTATATAACTTATTTGCCTTGCAAACACCAAATTTACAAGGTTTGCAGGCAACAGTAAACCCTTGAGAATGTCACTTTACCTGAATTGGTCACAAGAAAAAAGGTTACTTTGTACACAGGTTTTAAAAGAACAGCCTTTCATGCTGCAGAGGTAACTGATTTAAGGAAGTCACTGGAAGAAGAATGACATGGGAGCTTTCATTTAGTCCTTTACCACAGCCAACTCCTCAGGCCTCTGCAGGCTAACAGACTGAACAGTTCGGAGGAGAAAGTAGTGTAACTCCAGGAAAGTTAACTCTCACCCATCAGATCTGGGTTGAGACAGATGCTGATAAGAGAGATGGTGTGTGTTACATGACCTTAACCACATTCCCACAGTCATTCGTCATGTCAGATGCCTCACATGGCACAGAAATCATGTAGGAATTCAACACCACCGGGCAAGTACGAAGCAAGTGTTCTCAAAGTGGAAAATGGATTTAGTGTTACTTCTTTCACCATCTGTATTAGGTCGTCACAGACAAGGCTACACGGCCCACCACATAGATATCGAGGGGCATACGTTATGAAGAATGTTTGTCTACGTGTCTTGTTGTAGATGTAGATGTCTGCACATCTACGGAATGTGCAGCTAAAAGTTAAATGAATAAACAACTCAATAACTGATTAAAAAAAAGTCATACACTACACTTCAGCCAATTTCCTCTTTTACAGAGAATACCTATAACTGCTTTTCCTCATTTTCAGGATTGGGTACTGTGATTTTTTAAATGTCAAATACTTGGGGGGGGGGGGGAAGGCTGGATTTATTTTTGAAAGCCACAATTGCATATCTGAAGCATCAACAAACCCTCTTCTGAAAACAGCAATGAAATCGTTGTACAAAGCCTGCGGGATCCACCACACAGATTTCAGGAACAGATGAATGAACGCCCCAGAACCCACGTGTCTTGAGTCCATTTTGCTCAAAGATGTTAACCTTGATGACTGAGGTTCTGAGGCTGTCATCGTGGTAGGGCCATGGCAGTAGTGACAGTCTGGAAATGGAGTTCAGCCCCTGCCCACTCATCTTTCCAAAGATAGTCTTAAAATGGGGTGGCTGTTCATCCCTAGGGCATTAACTCTTCGAACATTAAATGTCACGGGATGTCTTACTAATTTTTCCTTTACTAGAAATTCCTCATTCCCCAAAGTAAAATGAAGCCCTTAAAGACTTGCTTAACTTACATCCAAGGTGTGACTTCCAAAATGAAGCCATGATGAGACCAACAAGCCTACAGCTCACGGGCAAAGGGGTGATGACGATGGCCTTACTGGGGTGCGGGAGGGACAGTGTGTACGGTCCTGGAGGGATGGCCAGGAGGGACCCTCCCTGATAACGAGGTACCTGGAGGAGCCAGGATACTGGTTAACGAACAATGGATGAATCCGTGACCACTTTGTAAGGGTATGTGCTGCATCTGCCCCTACGATTCCCACCCGACAGCTGATCCTCTGCATAGAGCACAGGCACACGGGGGATTTAAGACAGAAGATGCTTCTCAGGTGCCACATTTCTAGGCCAAACAGGAAGTGGCCAACTTTCCTTCGATAGAATTTGGGGAATTTTGAAATGAGCCATATCATCTACCAGTCTGGTGACTCAGCTGTGTGAGTAACCAAACCCAGGAAGGATGTCGGGCCTCTTTATCTGCAGTGCACTTATGCTCAGAGGTTTCAGAGCCAAAGATTCCTGGTCCTTTTCAGTTCTCTCTCCCTCGCCCCCTCCCATCTCAGCAGTGAGCAGAAACGGACCTTTGCCACTTCACCTGCAGAACACAGGTCCCATGTCTAGGGATAATACAGCACATTTTCCAAAAGACAGCATGGATATTTATAATAGAATAATGAAGTTATTTTTCCTGCATTCAGTTTATTAATACATTTCCTTGAGGCCTCCTGAATTTATTATAAGTGCGACAGGCTGAACTACAGTGCATGCTCTGTAAAAATCCAGCCAGGGTAGAATCCCAGTCCTTCATCAGTTTCATGTGAAAATTTAATTTGTGCACTGCTCAGGCAGGACTGCAGCTACACAAACTGTCCTAAGTCTGACGCAAGGCAGGGAGTGATTATCTCTAGAACAACAACTCCCCCTTTCCCACAGAACTCATCTACATTTTTCAATGTTTGTTTAGCTGAAGACGATGAACGATCAGTCACTTTCCCTGACTGTGTCCTGTCTAATCACAGCTCCACAAGATCCACAGCAGGTGCAAACAGCCTGACTTCCTACTGACTTCAGCAATTTCTTTACTAATGGACAACAGTTCCATTCAAGCTGGAGCAGTCACCATGACCACATCTTTAGTGGCAGACTTAAAAGCTAGTTTCCTTTTTGGTAGAAATCACTTCCTAAGGCCTGAAATAATCTCATCTTTCAAGTTTAGTCTTTAAACACCTTTAAAAAGTTACCCCCCAACCGTACACACACAGGGAAGTTACCCACAGACTTTGCGATGAAAAGGTCTGTGTCATGGGAGGGCTGAGTGAGCCTAGGTCTCCAACACCAGAACTCCTAGGATTTCTTCCTCTTCCTCTGGAAGCCCCTACATCAGCCTGAGGCAGCAGAGACCTCCGAGCTGTCTGATTTTCCCCTTCTGAGTGCTCTGATTTCCAGGTCAGGCGTCTCCGCCTCCTCCCCTGGGGCATCCTCACCTCCTCCCCTGGGGCATCCTCACCTGTTCGATTCTCCACAGGAGCTCCTTCTCCTGCCGCCCCCACTCCTGCCGCTCCCGGTCCAGGCGGTCGAGAAGCTCTACTTTCTCTCGGTTCCAGTTCTTCTCGCTGTGGTGGATCTGCCATCGCAGGTCCATGACCAGCCCATGACTGTCAGCCAGGAGCTTCTGCTGTGCCTCCCTCTCCTTTGTGAACACCCCTTTGCTGTCAGCAGAGGAGCCCAGGTCTCCCAAGCTTTTCTCAGTCTTCGCTTCCAGCTGTCAAGGAGAACAGACTTAGGAACTTAGTCCCTGACAGTCTCGCGTTAGTAGGTGAAGAAAATCTCAGCACGTTCATGTATTATCCCTGGAAACATGTTTAAACCAAGATCTGACCAATCTTATGGAGGAAGCACTTTTCATCTTTAAAGTCGTAATTAAAAACATCTGACATGGGAGAAAATGTGTAAACAGAGCAACTGACAGAGGATTAATCTCCAAAATATACAAGCAGCTAATGCAGCTCAATATCAAAAAAAAACAAACAACCCAGTCCCAAAATGGGTAGAAGACCTAAATAGACATTTCTCCAAAGAAGATATACAGATTGCCAACAAACACGTGAAAGGATGCTCAACATCACTAATCATTGGAGAAATGCAAATCAAAACTACAGTGAGGTATCACCTCACACCAGTCAGAATGGCCATCATCAAAAAATCTACAAACAGTAAATGCTGGAATGGGTGTGGAGAAAAGGGAACCCTCATGTACTGTTGGTGGGAATGTAAATTGATACAGCCACTATGGAGAACAGTATGCAGGTTCCTTAAAAAACTAAAATTAGAACTATCATATGACCCAGCAATCCCACTACTGGGCATATACCCTGAGAAAACCGTAATTTAAAAAGAGGTGTGGGGGCTTCCCTGGTGGCGCAGTGGTTGAGAGTCTGCCTGCCGATGCAGGGGACACGGGTTCGTGCCCCGGTCCGGGAGGATCCCACGCGCAGCAGAGCGGCTGGGCCCGTGAGCCATGGCCACTGAGCCTGCGCGTCTGGAGCCTGTGCTCCGCAACAATGAGAGGCCACAACAATGAGAGGCCCGCGTACCGCCCCCCCCCCCCAAAAAAAGCGTGTACCACAATGTTCACTGCAGCACTATTTAGAATAGCCAGGACATGGAAGCAACCTAAGTGTCCATCGACAGATGAATGGATAAAGATGTGGCACATATATACAATGGAATATTAGCCATAAAAAGAAACGAAATTGAACTATTTGTAGTGAGGTGGATGGACCCAGAGTCTGTCATATATACAGAGTGAAGTTAAGTCAGAAAGAGAAAAACAAATACCGTATGCTAACACATATATATGGAATCTTAAAAAAAAAAAAAGTGGTTCTGATGAACATAGAGGCAGGACAGGAATAAAGATGCAGACGAAGAGAATGGACTTGAGGACACAGGGAGGGGGAAGGGTAAGCTGGGATGAAGTGAGAAAGTAGCATTGACATATATACACTACCAAACGCAAAATAGCTAGCTAGTGGGAAGCAGCTGCATAGCACAGGGATCTCCAGCTCAGTGCTTTCTGACCATCTAGAGGGGTGGGAGGGAGACACAAGAGGGAGGGGATATGGGGATATACGTATACATATAGCTGATTCACTCTGTTGTACAGCAGAAACAACATTGTAAAGCAATTATACTCCAATAAAGACGTTAAAAAAAAAAAAATCTGACAGAGTCACACAGAAGGTGAAGCAGTGAATCCACCCAGCTTCCCAGAGTCTGCTTCTTACTCTCCCTTCCCAACTGTGAGTCACCACACCTCTTGCCTGTCCTGCTGTACAACTCCTTGCAGGCAGGCATGTGTCTGTCCCTACATCCTTAGCCCCCATGTGGAACCTGGTGATGGGAGAGTGATGTAACCTGGCAGTCTATAATAACACCCAGGAGATTAAAGACCAAAAACTAACAAGCTGAAGAACTCCCATCTAGACATCACATGCAAACTGCTGAAAACCAAAGAGGAAACCTTGGAGGCAGACAGAGAAAAAAAATAAACCACAAATGGAGGTGCGCAGACGAGAATGACAGCAGACCTGTCCTCGGAAAGTATGTAAGTCAGGGGGGAAAATGGAGTGACATCTTGAAAGGGCTGGAGGGGGAAAATGTCAACCTCAACAGAATTCTATACTTAGCAACAGCATCTTTCAAAAATGATGGAAGAAAAATGCTTTTTCAACAAATGAAAACTTTAAAGCAGGCTTACATTTCAAGAAATGATAGAGGAAATTTTCAGGCACAAGGAATATGATATCAAGAAACACTTTGACCTGCACAAAAAATGAACACTGGAAATGACCTAAATAAATGCAAATATAACTCATTTCCTCCTGTTTTTAACTGCTTTAGAATACTACTGAGTGTCTGAAGTAAAAATAGTTGCATTGTATTTTGTATTTAGAGAATGTGTAGAAGTAAACTGACAACAGCACAGAGGACAGGAGGAGGGAATTGGGGGTGTACTGTTGTTGGTGAATGTGATAAATTTTAGTGAAAGATTCATGAACACAAAGATGTATCCTTTTGCCTATTCTAGTTCAGCAGATCCCCGAAGTCTACCCATGGACCCATGTTAATCCATTCAATTCTAATGGTTTCTAATCCATTCTCTACCTCAATACCAGAATTACTTCTTAAAAACGCAAGTCAAAATGTTTTATTCGCATGATAAAATCAGGATTGTTTCAGTTCTTTGGCTATTCTGCTTTCCACTCATATGTGACAAGGTGCAGCTCCTCCGGCGTGCCATGCTCTTTTCTTCATGATGTCCCTTTTTTGTCCAAAAGACTGTTTCTCTCCTTTTCCATGTGCCCACTCCTGTTCATCCTCCGAGATTCATTCTAAGCAGGGCTTTCACAAACAACCCTTCCCTGAACCCTCAAGCCGAGGTGTGTGCCCTGCATGCCCCCCCCCCCATCCCCGAGAGCCTGTGTACAGGCCTGGCGGGGCACTTGCCACACTAGTACTAACTGTGGCCCTTGTCTGGTCTCCCACTGCACTGAGAACCCTTTCAAGATCTGTCTTATTTGTTGGGGGATCCTGGCAGTTAGAGCAAGGTCTGACCTAGGAGTCAATTGAAGGAATGACAGATTTGGGAACTGACACAAGATGGCTTCCACTGAGAGAAAATACTTCACTTTCAGTAGAATTCAACTGTTCTGCATTTAAGTAGAAAAGGATAAAGATGAGTGAACTAGCATCAGCCCACATCCATCATTCCCCGGGCTCCAAATGTCTGAGAAACTGGCTCACATCAAAGATTATGCCTCCTCTTTTTAGCTACGCTTACATCTCTGAAAATATTTAGATTTTTCCACTACAAACATAGTTTTAAGTAAGTTTAAAGGCAGCTCATCAGAACGTCCTTACTCATTTCTCATCCACTGCCAGCTCTTCAGGCTGTGAACTAAGATAAACAGAAAATCTAGTAAGAACCTCCTACCCAGCAGTAGGCAGGAGTCATAACTGGGTTAGCAGCTGCATCCCTTGCCCAAGCCTGGCCTGGTGCTTTGCTCCAGCTATGCTTTGCTGCTTCGCCTGCAGAGGAGGCTATACCTGTGCTCCACCCAGGGATGTGAGCCGGACACTTCTGCTCCCTTGGACCAGACAGCAGTGCCCGTGAACTTGTGGGTACCACGGGAGCTGTCTTCTTTTGACAGGACAGACCCTTTAATCTTTTATCAAGGCCATTTAGAAGATGTCTTCTTTCCAGGCAAGTGTTTTCTTTCATGACTGAGCCAATTCATATAAAGTTTTGATTACTTTATGGTTTGCCTCAAAACAGGGCCTAGAAAATAGATTATCAAAGACGTGCAGACCTTTCCTCCCTTATCGTGATCAAGGGGCTGGAAGAAACCTGGAGAAGCAATCTGAGCGAGCAGACCCTACATGGGAAGTGACACCGCTTTCAAAGACTTCCAGGGAGAAAGCACTTAGAAAACAGCGTTCCTGGCTCAGCCCGATCTTAACGACCAGGGCTGGGGTCTCAAATCTCCGAGAGGCTCTGCTCTCTTGTGGGCGGTGGAGGCAGTAACCTGCTCTCAGCTCCAGTTGCACTAAAGCCTCTGTGATCTGAGACGACACGCTTCCTCTGGGCCTCGGGCTCCTTCCATGTAAATAAGGACACCGAAATTGATCAGACTCCCAGGGCTGTAGTGGGAGGTAGGTCTACAAGCTCTTTCTGGTATTGGGAGAAATCTAACGGAAAGCATTCATTTCCTTTTTTCAGAGGTAACTAAACCACAATCTGCTTTTTCTTTGCCCCTGTCTGAATTCTGTCAGTGCACTCTGGTCACGTTTTTCACCCTGGTCATGCTTCAGTGGCACTAAAGACAGCCTTGCTCCCTTCTCCCCACCTCTTCACCAACACTTGATATTTCTAGTTTTCCTGATAAGAACCATTCCAGCAGGTGTGAGGTGACAGCTCATTGTGGTTTTGATTTGCATTTCCCTGATGATTAATAACGTAGAACATGTTTTCATGTATCTTGTTACCTGAAGAAAACGAAAACACTAATGTAAAAAGATATCCCCCATGTTCATAGCAGCACTGTTTACCGTAGCCGAGAAATAACGCATAACCTAAGTGTTCATCGACAGATGAATAGATAAAGAAAATGTGGTACATTTGTATAATGGAATACCACTGAACCATGAAAAAGAATGAAATAATGCCATTTGCAGCAACATGGATGGACCCCAAAGGCATTATGCTAAGTGAAATAAGTCAGACAGAGAAAGATAAATACTGTATGATTTCTGGTATATGTGGACTCTATAAATATTATAAATGAAGCCAAGCTCAGAGATGCATGGAACAGACTGGGGGTTGCCAGGGGAAGAGGGCAGGGAATGGGTGAACGCTTTTTGCTTTTAAATAAATTTAATAATAATAACAAAAAGAGACAACCTTGTTCTACACAGAATGGGAAAATAAACGCTACTTTTGAAATGCTGCTGGGTTGGGGCAGTGTTCTAGATCTGGGAGAGGTAATAGTAGGGAAAAGACAGCACTGTGGGAAGGCGGGGACTTTCTGGGGTGGCAGGGGCAGCTGGCTCCTGGCTTTCTCCTCGCACCCTCTTTCCCTGGCAGGGCCCTGGGATCCGGACCCTCCCCGCGGTCGGAGCGGAGCCCTGGCGGCCGTACCTGCTCCAGGCGGCATGTGAGCGCGGCCCACTCCACGTCCCAGGAGGCCTTATCGCCAGCATATTGTTGTTGCAGCCGCCGCCGTGCACGTTCGTCTTCCCGCAGCTCCACACGCAGCTCCTCCAGCAGCGCCTTGAGCGCGCAGAACAGCGGCTGGTTCTCTGCCACCTGCGGGGACACCGGGCGGCTCTGCCATCTCACAAGGGCGAGGACAGGAGCCTGGCAAGCAAAAGGGCACTGGGGCCGGTCTGTCTCCAAGGTGGGTGGGAGGGAATCTGCACAGTTAGTGGCAGAGCCGGTTCCCTGGTCGCCTGCAGGCTCTGGGGCTGACGCTGCCACGGGCTCATTGCATTAGGATGCTAGCGCCACAGGAACCTGGATCAGAGACGGGAGGAAGCTGTGGGAGGCCAGGGGGAGCCAAGCCAGGGCTGCCAGGACACTCTGCTTGACTTCAGATGTCCCGAAATAACGACATACCTACACTCACGTATGTATGCTGTCATTTGAGTGCCAGCTGTTGAACCAGAAGGGAATTAATAAAGGGCTCGTGTCTCTCATCAACATAGGTGGTCATACTCAGACTTGTAGTTACTAAGAAGTCATATATTACAATATATGACAAGCATAGTCATGGGGTGGGGGTGAATTTTGAGGTTTAACAATTAAAGCCAAAGGTAGAGAGTGTGGAGAAAAGGGAACTCTCTTGCACTGTTGGTGGGAATGTAAATTGATACAGCCACTATGGAGAACAGTGTGGAGGTTCCTTAAAAAACGACAAATAGAACTACCATATGACCCAGCAATCCCACTACTGGGCATATACCCTGAGAAAACCATAATTCAAAAAGAGTCATGTACCAAAATGTTCATTGCAGCTCTATTTACAATAGCCAGGACATGGAAGCAACCTAAGTGTCCATCGACAGATGAATGGATAAAGAAGATGTGGCACATATATACAATGGAATATTACTCAGCCATAAAAAGAAACGAAATTGAGTTATTTGTAGTGAGGTGGATGGACCCAGAGTCTGTCATACACAGTGAAGTAAGTCAGAAAGAGAAAAACAAATACCGTATGCTAACATATATACATGGAATCTAAAAGAAAATTTTGTTATGAAGAACCTAGGGATAGGACAGGAATAAAGACGCAGACGTAGAGAATGGACTTGAGGACACAGGGAGGGGGAAGGGTAACCTGGGACGAAGTGAGAGAGTGGCATGGACATATATACACTACCAAACGTAAAACAGATAGCTAGTGGGAAGCAGCCACATAGCACAGGGAGATCAGCTCGGTGCTTTGTGACCACCTGGGGGGGTGGAATGGGGAGGGTGGGAGGGAGGCGCAAGAGGGAGGAGATATGGGAATATATGCATATGTATAGCTGATTCACTTTGCTATAAAGCAGAAACTAACACACCACTGTAAAGCAATTATACTCCAATAAAGATGTTAAAATAAAAAAAAGCCAAAGGTAAACGGTTAACTTGTTCGTGAAGGCTTCCTCGTGGTCCCCGAGATAGAATCACTACCCCTCTCTTTTCTGCTCACTAATGGCAGGAAGAACCACTGCACCTACTTGTTTTATCCTGTCCCTCCCCTGTCCCCCAGATCTGTAAGTTGTGGGAGGAGACAGTGCTTAGCTCATGGGAAGCATGCAAACAGGTCTGATAAATGAAGAATGGATTTTTATTACCAATCTGCTTATACCTAACTTAAAAGATTTTATATTTTCTAAAACCTGTCCAGCCCTTTGGACACACATTTCAAAACTGTGATTGCTATCTTAGTATGCTTCAGCATGGGCATTTTTCCAGAAAGGTTTGGCCAAATGAATTAATACACACTGAATCAATTATGGTACCTGGATGGTAAAAGCCACATGAGCCCATCTCTTCCCATCAGAAAACACTAAAAGCCTATCTCGAGCTCCCAGACCGGTCTCAGGGCAATCCTGTTTGGTATATTTATGAGGCAGGAGAAATAAAAGCTCTCTCAGTCCTGCTGGAGGCAGGTTGTCTGTAATATGGGAAGACAGAGAATCCGCTACATGGTAAACCTCCAGTGCCGGGGCAGCGAGGAGTGGACCTCCAGCCTGGATCTGCATGCCCATCAGCCTTCTGTCCTCCATCAGCTCGAGAGCCAGCTGTGCTTCTAAAACCATCTAGTCAGTGCACGAAACATACATGTACATATACAAAAATGGCTAACTGCATTTGGGAAGAATTTGAGATACTTCCCATATATGTGTGGATTTAAATAAAGTTGAATTAGAAAAGAGAAATTCCTTAACATGAGATTTATCACTGAAAACACCATAGTTTTCTCCATAGTTTATCTGAAGAGTTTTAATATTAGATACAGTAGACTTCTGGTTGAGTGGAATGGTCTGTTTGTTAGCATTTATTGCTCCTTGATTTTTCTCACCTTGAACAGCAATTTTCACTTTTAGCTCTGAGATGAAAGGCACTAAGAGGACAATTCAGTTAACATTTGCAAAACTCAGCAGAGAGAGAACATTCTAAAAATCCTACATGTTCTTTCCAACCATCTGAATGTAAGTAAATTACCCCTATTCTCAACTAGATGCTCGTAAAATGTGTGAAATTGTATTGATAATAAATGCAGAAGTTCCTTTCAACTCTACACCAAAAGTATTTAAAAATGATAGAAGTGCGAGTGACAAGACGTGTTGCAACAATCTTTTCACAAATACACATCTCCGTAAGTACAGAATTTGTTTGCTGAAAAATTAGATATGGATTATGATAGATTTGATTTCTTCATCTTTGAATTTTAAATTTTAAAAAAAATCATTACTTTTTTCAAGTCAAACAGTTTTAAGCATAAAATAACTAATACTTTTGATCCACTCTTTGGAGTAGTCATCTCATTTTCACTTTAGAAAAAGCAGAAAACCACATAATAAATTCTTATATGTTATCAATAACTCCCTGTGAAGCCCAAGTCCTGTATGTGGTCAGCTGTGGGCTTCTTAGGCATATGACAAACAGCCGTGACAACATTAGGACCAGAACTTTGTGCTCCTTGAAAGCAGGGTTCACATGACAGTCCTTTTGCAGATTGAAAATTTGCTTCCTCTGGAAGTAAGTACTTTATGGCATTAGCAGATATCAGATTAAATACTATTAAGCCTTAATGTTTTGATGCACATTTGGGTCACAGTAATCAACATAATGTCCTGTTATACCAATATTATATTTAATCATCATGGAATGAGCTCAAAATTGCTTCGGGGTGAGGGTGGCCAAAGGGAACAAGAGCCCAGAGAATTGATGATATTTGGTACCTGTTCCCATAGTCACCCGGGAGCAGCAGTGTGGCCTGGCAAGCAGCCAGCCTAGCTCTGCCACTGGAGAACAATGGCAAGGGCCGATGTCCAAGGGAATGAGCCATAGATGGGCATGATCCTTCCAAATGACTGTTACACACACAAAAACCCAATGATGGTAACTAATGCTAATGGTTTCTAATGGGCCAGGGTGTGTTAATCATTCACCTACAGAACCTTGCTTGCATCTCACGTCTATCCTGAGTGCACACTGTCACGTGCCTGTGTTACAGGGGAGGAACCACAGTGACTGGGGACCTGTCTGGCCGTGAGGAAGTGTGGAGCTCGAGTGCAATCCAGGCCTGTGCCACCTGAGGCCAGACAAGCCCACCAACATATGTGAATTCTGGCATCATACCCTACACCCGGGCTTTTTTTTTTTTTTTTTTTTTTAAGTTGCCTAATCTCTGTGAAGCAAATTCCATCCCTCCACATCAGGAGAAATAATAATAGCCATCCTGAAAGAATTCCTAGAAGTTACTCCTCTCACTTTTTCTCTCAGTGGTGGCCCTTTGCTGAGCTATGTTTTTGGTAAAAAGACCCAAATCAAGTCGAGAATGGAATCAAGACTCTGGTCCATTTCGAGGTCTTCAGGTGAAAGTCTCAGGATACAGCGCTTTCTGAACCTTCTGTGCCAGGGTCAAGGCTCTGTGACCTTTTAACTTATATATCTGGTAAGTGTGGTCAATTAAAAAGACCAACCTTTTGATCTCCTTAAGATCACCTGGTTGGTTTTCTTGCAAAGAAACAGGATAAAATGGTTCCACTATTTCCTTTTCCTCATTCTAAGGGCATTTCAGCCCTTCCAAGCTCCTCTCTCTTGGGGAAGGCTTAAAAGAATCCCAAAGTTGGCATCAGGAGCTTGACTGTGCTATAACGTTTTAAGCTTATAACAGGTTCAAGGTTGGGCTTCAGCCAATAGGACTGCTACCCAATTATAGGACATAGGAAAATATTAATAGAAAGTGAAAAAGAAATTTATAGAACGGTAGCATGCCAATTGGTGAGGCAATACCAGCTACTTTAGAGAATCACTTTTGCCTAAGATTTCTAACACATGTGCATCATTTAATTCTGTGGAAGAGCTAAACTGCCATCAACTACTTTGCTTGCATCAGAGCCATTAACTTGGAGATGGGTTTAATCTAAAGTTGGAACAGAGGTACTGACCCGCTGCTATGGGCTGACCCGCAAAAAGCCAGTCACAAAATAGAGGTGCTGGCCTCCACCTCCTACTCACTTGGGCAGAGAGTTCTGGAATGCTGTGGTGGCTGCCCCGACCCCCAACATAGGCATGCATAGTTCCTACTTGATACATATAAAGAGAGGGGCCTCCTGCAGGTTCAAAATAAAAGTAACTCTTGCACCAGCAGGAGCCCCAAGACAAGTCCTCTACTGAGATTAGCCAGAAAGGATACAGTTACACATCCAGCAACATTTTAACAGATAAGCCATTTGTCATTCCTACCTTCATTGTTACATTCAGATTAAGATTCTTTTCTAAAACCCTTATCCCCCCACAGATAAAAGAGAACGAGTCATTGAAGACTGGCCGTGAAAATATAATCTATGATGGAACTTTGCAGAGATGACGGGCTCATCTATGGACAGAACTCCTCTGTGCACCGGCTAAGGATACATCAGGTGGTCTGGGCCGTGCAGGCTCCGTGCCTGCAGGTCACCATCATTTTCAGCAAGAGCCTCTGGGGGAAAAAGGTGGGTGTGTGAGAGAACAGATGTAGGTTGAATAACGTACAAACCCAGAGCTGTCGCCGAAGACTTCAAAGAAACAAGGGCAGGTCTGATGAAAGTCAAGTGGCCAGACGGGAACAATGAGCTTCTTAGCAAGCGTCTTAGCGTATTTAGATCTCCTGCCACTCTCTGAAAGATATGTTGCAAACTGCCGGCCACAGTTAACTCTGGGAAGTGGGACTGGGGCCAAGAGAGTATTTCCTCGGGTACCTTTTGGTACTGTGACCCTCCACGTCCTGCACATAACTATTTTCACAGTAATAGAAACAAACAGAATACACAGCAAGAATAAAGTGTTTCCTAACCTTAAGCTCTGATCCGGTTCCTTTCATACGGAGTTGCATGTCCCCTAGGCAAGGCTATAATGTTGAAGAGTCTGAAGAATAAATCTGGTGCAGCACACACAAGCGAAAGATAAAAGCTACCCAGGCTCCAGTGGAGCACTTGCTTATTTCAAAAATTAAATCAGGGCAGATCACAGTTCTGATGTGCAGAAGTGCTCTTTCCGGAAGTTTTTGCATCTTGGGCAGAGCAGAAAGGGTGGGCTGCCAGCAAGTGGGATGCTGGGCACCAGGTGAGTCCAAGTCCAGGAAGTCCTGGAGCCAAAGGCATTCTGTCTACAGGGGGAAAGGCTGGCTTTGACCTAGGGCAGTCCCCAAAGGCCCTATACTGAAAATGGGTCCTGAGTCACTGGCAAAGGTCCAGGGGAGCAGATTCTACCCGGTCCTCAGGCTGGATCCCTGGTCAGCCTCCTCAGTGACCAGGGGCAGTTGAAGGAAGACTTGAACATGAAACATAATTGCATTAGATCATGCGCTGAAGTTCAGGTTCTTCACATTTACACTTAGATGCTTTATCAGATCAGAAATAAATGAAAAAGAAATGAAAGAAACAACAGCAAAGATCAATAAAACCAAAAGCTCGTTCTTTGAGAAGATAAACAGAATTGATAAACCATTAGCCAGACTCATCAAGAAAAAAAGGGAGAAGACTCAAATCAGTAGAATCAGAAATGAAAAAGGAGAAGTAACAACAGACACTGCAGAAATACAAAGGATCATGAGAGATTACTACAAGCAACTTTATGCCAATAAAATTGACACCCTGGAAGAAATGGACAAATTATTGGAAAAGCACAAACTTCTGAGACTGAACCAGGAAGAAACTGAAAATATAAACAGACCAATCACAAGCCCTGAAATTGAGACTGTGATTAAAACTCTTCCAACAAACGAAAGCCCAGGACCAGATGGCTTCACAGGCGAATTCTATCAGACATTTAGAGAAGAGATAACACCTGTCCTTCTCAAACTCTTCCAAAATATAGCAGAGGAAGGAACACTCCCAAACTCATTCTACAAGGCCACCATCACCCTGATACCAAAACAAGACAAAGATGTCACAAAAAAAGAAAACTACAGGCCAATATCACTGATGAACACAGATGCAAAAATCCTCAACAAAATACTAGCAAACAGAATCCAACAGCACATTAAAAGGATCATACACCATGATCAAGTGGGGTTCATCCCAGGAATGCAGGGATATGCAAATCAATCAATGGGATACACCATATTAACAAACTGAAGGAGAAAAACCATATGATCATCTCAATAGATGCAGAAAAAGCTTTTGACAAAAATTCAACACCGATTTATGATAAAAACTCTCCAGAAAGTAGGCATAGACGGAACTTACCTCAACATAATAAAGGCCATATATGACAAACCCACAGCCAACATCGTTCTCAATGGTGAAAAACTGAAACTATTTCCTCTAAGATCAGGAACAAGACAAGGTTGTCCACTCTCACCACTATTATTCAACATAGTTTTGGAAGTTTTAGCCACAGCAATCAGAGAAGACAAAGAAATAAAAGGAATCCAAATTGGAAAAGAAGAAGTAAAGCTGTCACTGTTTGCAGATGACATGATACTATACATAGAGAATCCTAAAGAATCTACCAGAAAACTAACAGAGCTAATCAATGAATGATACAAAATTAATGCATAGAAATCTCTTGCATTACTATACACTAATGATGAAAAACCTGAAAGAGAAATTAAGGAAACACTCCCATTTACCATTGCAACAAAAGGAATAAAATACCTAGGAATAAACCTACCTAAGGAGACAAAAGACCTGTATGCAGAAAACTATAAGACACTGATGAAAGAAATTAAAGATGATACAAACAGATGGAGAGATATACCATGACTATACTACCCAAAGCAATCTACAGATTCAGTGCAATCCGTATCAAACTACCAATGGCATTATTCACAGAACTGGAACAAAAAATTTCACAATTTGTGTGGAAACACAAAGACCCCAAATAGCCAAAGCAATCTTGAGAACGAAAAAAAAAAAAAGCTGGAGGAATCAGCCTCCCGACTTCAGACCATACTCCAAAGCTACAGTAATCAAGACAGTATGGTACTGGCACAAAAACAGAAATATAGATCAATGGAACAGGATAAAAGCCCAGAGATAAACCCACGCACATATGGTCACCTTATTTTTGATGAAGGAGGCAAGAATATACAATGGAGAAAAGACAGCCTCTTCAATTAGTGGTGTTGGGAAAACTGGACAGCTCCATGTAAAAGAATGAAATTAGAACACTCCCTAACACCATACACAAAAATAAACTCAAAATGGATTAAAGACCTAAATGTAAGGCCAGACACTATAAAACTCTTAGAGGAAAACATAGGCAGAACACTCTAGGACATAAATCACAGCAAGATCCTTTTTGACCCACCTCCTAGAGAAATGGAAATGAAGACAAAAACAAATGGGACCTAATGAAACTTAAAAGCTTTTGCACAGCAAAGGAAACCATAAGCAAGACAAAAAGACAACCCCTAGAACGGGATAAAATATTTGCAAATGAAGCAACTGACAAAGGATTAATCTCCAAAATTTACAAGCAGCTCATGCAGCTCAGTATCAAAGAAGCAAACAACCCAATCCAAAAATGGGCAGAAGACCTAAACAGACATTTCTCCAAAGATATACAGACTGCCAACAAACACGTGAAAGGATGCTCAACATCACTAATCATGAGAGAAATGCAAATCGAAACTACCATGCGGTATCACCTCACACCGGTCAGAATGGCCATCATCAAAAAATCTAGAAACAATAAACGGTGGAGAGGGTGTGGAGAAAAGGGAACCCTCTTGCACTGTTGGTGGAAATGTAAATTGATACAGCCACTATGGAGAACAGTACGGAGGTTCCTTAAAAAACTAAAAACGGAACTACCATACGACCCAGCAATCTCACGACTGGGCATATACCCTGAGAAAACCATAATTCAAAGAGTCATGTACCACAATGTTCATTGCAGCTCTGTTTACAATAGCCAGGACATGGAAGCAACTTAAGTGTCCATCGACAGATGAATGGATAAAGAAGATGTGGCACATATATACAATGGAATATTACTCAGCCATAAAAAAAAAAAACGAAATTGAGTTATTTGTAGTGAGGTGGATGGACCTAAAGTCTGTCATACACAGTGAAGTAGGTCAGAAAGAGAAAAACAAGTACCGTATGCTTACACATATATATGGAATCTAAAAGAAAATGGTCATGAGGAACCTAGGGGCAAGACGGGAATAAAGACGCTGACATACTAGAGGACACAGGGAGGGGGAAGGGTAAGCTGGGACGAAGTGAGAGAGTGGCATGGACATATATACACTACCAAACGTAAAATAGATAGTTAATGGGAAGCAGCCACATAGCACAGGGAGATCAGCTCGGTGCTTTGTGACCACCTAGAGGGGTGGGATAGGGAGGGTGGGAGGGAGGGAGACGCAAGAGGGAAGAGACATGGACACATATGTATAACTGATTCACTTTGTTATAAAGAAGAAACTAACACACCATTGTAAAGCAATGAAAAAAAAAAAAGTATTAGGTCACAGCCTTGAATGAAAAAGTAACTTCTCTTTTAATTAATCCAATTCTGGGAAGATTGGCTGTTGGAACCCCAAGGTCATCCTTCTGGCCCTGTTAACTATCCTGTGTTTAAAAACCTGATTTCAGGACTTACTAATAAGTATAAAATGCATACATAGCCATAGCAGTTCTGGCCTCAGAAGCTTAATGCAGTGGCGGGCGTCTTGGAGCTCATCCCCAGCCTGGGCCCTTCCTCGAAGGCTGGGCGAGCTGGAAGTGCTCACTGCTCCCAGGACAGTCGGGTCCCTGCCGCACCATCAGGCAGCGGGGAATGTTCACAGAGCCAAACATTTTCCAACCTGGTGGTTTTTTATCAACTATTTCCAAGGTCAACTCGGTCCACGTAATTTTTTTTCCCCCTCATTTGACATGATAAATGTTGCCATCCACTGTGTTTAACTCTAAGGATGTTCAGTATGACACAAAGCAAGGCCTGGGAAAGTCTGTTACTTGCTAAGTTATCCTTGGGAAAGAAGTCAGGCCACGTTTCCCACTCTCCTTATCATCTTGGGAGGCTCTCTTGGGAGTTTCTGAGAAGGTGCAGCTCTGCGGGCACCTCCCTTGAGACACATGCTCGGCTCTTGCATCCGGGCTGCCTGGCTGGTACCCACTCCGCAACAGGGCAGACAGACCTCCTCCCGGGGAACGTGCACTCCCGCGGAGCCAGCTGTCGTTGCGGTGGAGCTCATTAATCTTGTGTCCTCGGACGGACGGCTGGCCGTCCGTGTGCACTTGACTGCCATGGGCAGACGGGTCCAGTAACGGCAGATCTGAATCTGCCATCTGGAAGCCGCCCTGTTAGCCCATCCACAGCCTCTGCCCCGCACCATGCAAAGTGGAGACTCACTGGTCCATTCCAAGCAGAAGAGCTGAGAAGTGAATGTTGGAAGGAGGCGGCAGCAAAGAGAGGGGATGTTAAAATACACTGAACAGGAGGTTCCAGCTGAGTGACTTTCCATAATTTTCCATCTCACGGGGAAGATTTTCCATGACTGTTGTTTGGGAAACCAGATGTGTTACATTGTTTTCCTCCCCCCCCTTCCAAAGCATTTGGATGCACGCGTGGGAAACACCCAACAGGCGCCCTCAGAGGCAGTGGGTTTGTGGCTAAATGGCAATTGAGGAATACTATGTGAATTAATCACAGATACTTCATAGGACTGAGTGACAACATCGCTTTTAAAAATAATAAAACTGGTAGATTTTAGAGGATGTTTTTGCAAAGTAGCATTTTATTTTCTAACTGGATCTTTGCCGGAAAACACATTCCATGAGCCAAAAATCTCCCCATGGACACTGGCCTAATGACAAACTTCCTAATAACGGTAATTAAAAATTCATTTGAAAGTATAAGCTCTTTCTTGAGTCATATTATTCTGGGAAAAATGAAGGGTGGATGAGTATGTGTAGAAATCAGGTCTTCAGTTGTGAACATCTGAGTTGTACACGGAGAGAAAGCAGTAGGCGAAAGGCACACTCCCCCAGGCCTGAGCTCAGACATTGCCACCTTCCTCCTCTGGATCAGAGCCTAGGTTCTGCTGCCATTCCTCTCCCCCTTGATGCCCTGAGGCTCTGGGCGGAGGGAGGGGCCGCAGCTGTGGAGCCCGGTGTGTGCTCAGGGAGCACCCGAAGGCCTGTGGCTGAGCAGCTGCAGCTGTGTCCGGGGCCACCCCGCCCTGCGCCTCACCCCAGAGCCAGGCTCTGCTTGCCGGACCCTCAAAGAAGCAACACAGGGTCAGGAGGGACTCAGGCCACGATGCCCAGGAGCAAGAAAGCCTTAGTCTCACAGGACCTCAGCACTCCAAACCCTCTACGGCTGCCGTTTTGTAGAAAAGCGCAAAAACTCTGGGGGCCATAGTGTCTTCTGGCTTATTCAGCAGGGCCTGTGGGCCTGTCTGCTTACACAAATGAATGGGGCGTTTGGCAGCACTAATAATTAAGGTTCTACACTGAAATCCCACCTCTCTACACACACTTTAATTTTTTTCCCAAGTGTCGTCAAATATTTTTATTTGGGACATTATGTTTCATGTGGCTTAAAAAGATCCCGAAACACTTTATACATGTCTGGGGATTAAAAAAACCAAACTTGTTGTGTAGTTCCTCCTGTGCGTTATGTTGCCAGTTTAGTGATGGTGCCGATGCCCACTCAGCAAACGACAGCAAAGCCCTAAGTTCCTTTTCTGGCCATGGTCATGGCACTTCCTCCTTGGAAGAATGGTCAATCTTTATAAGGCACAGGCTACTCCATCCAATACTGTTTTTTCTTCCTGCTGAGGTACATTCGCTGGCCTTGAGGGGACACAATCCATGTGACCTTATCATGTCCTTATTTATGTGAATAAGCCAAATAAGACCTTTCTGCCCTGGGAACAACAACACGTGAACTGATGACAGACAGACTAGGGGTCTCCTCTCCCCGGCGTGGGCACCCACCTGCCTGTGGAGCTGTCCCCCGTCTGTGGGCTGCAGCCGTGATCCGTGGTCACCGATCTGCACACCAAACTGTGGAGGATGCTCCCCCAGGGAAAAGCCACAGCCTGGACCGTCGTCATCTTGGTCTGGACCGTCCACCTTCGCATCCTCCTGAACGCCAGGCTCCCCAAGCCTGTGGAAGGTCTCTGGAAGCTCGCTCTGAAACGGCAGGAGGGGATGATCACAGCTCCACCCGAATCCTTTTGCCCTGAAGCCTGATTTTTAGTGTTTGAGGATAATTACCCACTTTAGGGGTTATGTCTTTGCTTCTCAGCCCTTTGCTTCTCAGCCCTTTCCCCTAATAGGCTCATTCTGGCCATGGCACTCATTGGCTACTTTCTCCATTTAAATTTCATAGAGTGGGTGCCCAGGTTTATTAGAAGAGATTAGAAATATTACTATTTATAAATTATTACTGCTCACAGTTAACAGTTTTATAAATGAGAGGAGGAGGAACTCTAAAGTACTGATCAACAGAAAACTTTACAACTATTACTAGGTTTTGCTTAATGGTGGTTTTCTAGGTCATGGCTATTTGGAAGCAGGTTGAATTCATTTTTGAAGACATTCTTCACCCTGAGGCAAGAGCATCACTGTATCTTCCCATTCGTAGGGTGTCCTAAAATTGCATACACTGTTTGTGAGAGTAGGAGGCAGAGGAAAGGTGTTTAGGGGCTAAAAGGAACCAACAGTCACAGAGCCCTGAAAGCAGCCGACAAGGTAGCCAGGGGCATAGATGTCCGGAACAAATGGACACCAGCGGCTCCAGCCCTGTGTTCACCAGAGAGCAAGGCCGGGGAGGAGCCTGCAGAGCTGGAGGTCACTCTGCCTTAATCAATAAAAATCAGAAAGCAAATAACTCAGTTCTGGTTCTGTTGTGAATCTGTGAATTGAGGCGTAAGAAGGAAGCGTATACAGATTTCAGAGGTGGCAAGAAAGTACCCCCTGGAGCTCAGAGAGACCGTATGAAACTGCACTGGCAGAACGGGCTCTGGCATTTAGGACCAAAAACTGAAATGGAAAAGGAGAGAGAACAAGTTAGAACTAGGTTTTACAAACCATCACTGTGGAATGAACCGATAAGGACATTCCACAAATCTCTCGGTGGTAACTAACGAATTCATCTATCAGCAACAAAAGACACGGCAGCAACACTTGTCTGCAGGATGATGTTACAGACCAGCATGCTCTTAAAATGAGGTCAAAGGGCAGCACGGACAACCCACTGCATTCCCACTGCCTGGATTGGACTTGACAAAATACTCTGAAACAGCAGAACATGACTGTAAGTGTCGGGGGAGGGGGAACAGCAGGGCCTGGCTGGGGGTGGGAGCAAGAGCAAAACAGATGCAAAGGAAAGGAACTTCCCCGGCAGAGGTACCTCCGTGAAATCCTCTGCGTCCTCCTCCGCCTGCTTCCCTTGCCGCCAGTGTTTCAGCAGCCACCTGAGTTTGACGTAGAAAAGGAAGATGTTCTGCTTCAGGGAGCATAGCTCCCGCTGCATCAAGTACCTCTCGTCACTCCAGGTCTGCTCCTGCAGCGAGTTCTGCAGGGCCAGGCTGTGCACCTCCAGCTCCCGCCGCCGCAGGGCACACAGGTGCCCCTCCTCCACCTTGAACGGAAGAAAAGAGACGGTGTCACGGGTACCTGTCCCGACCTGGCACCCAAACCGAGGGTCTCTGCAAACTGCCATCCAATCCGTGTCATTTTGCACGTGGGACGTGAAACGCAGAAGCTCCCCCACGTTTAGTAAACTCCTTGAGAGGTTCGCTATTTACAAAACCTTGAGCGTTTTCTGATTCAGAAGCAAGTGCTCTTTCAAGGAGACGTGTCAGGATCAGTTTTCATCATGGAGTCTCTCGTGGTGTTTTTAGATGTTTCTAAACTCCGTCAGGAGAACTGTCTCTTGGAGAGAGGGCTCACAGCTGACTTATATGCAGACCCCGTTTGCCTTCCACACAGGGGCTGGTACCCAAGGCAGATTGCAGTTGTCGAGGCCGAGCAAGGGGGAATCCTTCCCCTTGACTTCCTGGGCCCTGTGGTCCCCACAGCCCCTGACAGAAAGAGGACAAGCTAGTACTAGACTGCACACAGGGTGAGCGCACAGGAAAGACCGACAAGCTACTTCCACACTTGAGACCTCACCGTCCTACCAGGTACGGGCGACACTCAGGGAAACAAAAGCATTGCTGGGAAAGAAACGTTTTCCATCACTATGTTAGTTGCTGCCTTTTCCACATGGGTATAGACACTCTTCCAAGCGGTAAACAACTGTTACGTGTCAATAATGACTAAGCAAAAGGGTGTGAATAAAATCTTAACTTACAGATAAGGGCACAGGAATAACATCCCTAGTAGCTAAAGTGATACCTGGGATGAAAGCTTTCTGTTGCACAGACCAAAGAGAGGGTTAGAGCGCCAGCCTTATCGTTATCCTAACCTAATACCCCCTCTTGTGCCAAAAGCCAATGGGTGGGTTTGGTTTTGTTTCCCTGAAGAACTTGATGGGTGCTCAGAAGCCATGGGACCATGGGAGCATGACTGTGGCTGCCTGAGGTCGACACCGGTCTGACCGACGTGCTAAAGGCCGGTGACCAGCGAGGCCGCTCTGTGAGGCCCTGGGCTATGCGATCACTTGCATGGCCACTGTCGTGATACCAGACCGAGTTTGCACTTGAAGCTGGGATAACATAAAGCACTGGCGATTTCATTCACGCTCTCAGCAGCCCTGAGTCCCACCACCGGCTCGCTCCCCTGTGGATGCAGGACAGGACGGAGTGACGAAGCGTCAGCGCAGTTGCTGGAAATCCAGTGTCTGCAATTTATTTTTGTGTTATCTTAGGCTACCGACTGACCCTGGTAAAGTTTCAGCTGCTGAGTGCCGCTAACTCATGCTGTGCAGTGCCCAGTGCATGGCGGGTGCCCCAGAGGGGCCCCAGGATTGGCCGCTGGAGGCGCAGCCCTGGGAAGGGGCTGTTCTCTTGGTTTTTCCATCCCTAACCTCCTGGAAACGACCCTTCCTGACTCGCTGGCTCTGACCTCTCCTCCAGGACCCCACAGACTTCCCAAGTCGCAGAGTTCTGGTCCTCTACCCTCGGGGAGGTGAGGGGACCCCTTCCATTCCCCTCTGAACAAGCCTAGATGCCATCTCTCCACCTCCAACTGAGGACTGGGAGACTCTTCACACCCACCCCTTTATCCTGAATCCAAGTACTAGAAACACCTGGGACCCTGCCATTCTGCTAACGGTGTCTCCAGGGATAAATTCACTCCAACATGATTTCCGGTGCAATGCAAAAAAGTTAAATTACGAAGGAATTTACCCTTTACAAAAGGAAAATTATTTCGTATTACCTAATAATACATGAAACTTGACCTATAAATGTAACTTTTAAAAAGGGGTGCACGTCTAGTCGGTAAAGGAGGGTACCCGGCTCGGCTCTGCTCTGCGTGGCAAGGTGCAGAAGGGGCTCCCTTAGTCAGTTTTTTGACCCATTTAGATAAGCACGACCACAGCAACACGGGGCTTTGGTGTAACGCACATTCCTTGCCAAAGTAAGTTCTTGGATACACAGGTACCTTATTTTGCATAGGACATGCATTTAAAATACCACGGTGCCATTTCAAGATCAACTGGTTTTTGGTTTTAAAGATACAGATCTCTCTCAAGAACAAATACAGAAAGCAGCAGCCATGGCAATTCCGAGCCTGGGTACCTGTTCACAACTCAAGTAGATCCGGGGTGGCAGGAACTGGATGGTCCTCGGAGGCCTGTGGGCAGTGAAGTCCGTCTCCTAGGAACTCTAGGGAAGGACTGAGTGGATGAGGGATCAGGGGCCAGGAACAGGTTACTCTGAAACAGCTGAAAGAGCTGATAAGGGCACAGCTCAGTTAACGGCAGCCTTCTGAAAACAATGGGTGAATTGTTGATGTTTCTCTCAGAAAATTAACCTAATACTGACAAAACATATCAATCTGCAGGACAGTGAAAGTTATGGACACGCTTTAATGTCCGGCGTTTAGGGCCCTTACTTTGCTTTGCTGGTCTGGCTGCAGGAAAGTTTAGATATTAGGAAGACCTTCCCGAGACCACAATGTCAGCATGGAAGTGCGTGCTTTCGAGCAGGGAGGGAGATAGTGATCTTTGAGATCCCCAGGGGGCAGCTTGAAGGGATGTCCCTTCCACACGCCCTCCAACCCCGAGCCCAGGCTGCCCAGCCTGTGCGGGAGACAGAGTCCTTATAAAACACCTCTTGTTCGTTCTCTCTCCCTCTCCCTCTCTGTCTCGTCTCTCTCTCGAGGGGCCCTGCAGACAGAGAAGGTGGTGCTGAACCGTGGTCCGTATTTACCTGCCGGATGGTGTCTGTAAATCTCTCTGCCTCCTCTTGATGCCGTCTGGCCACCTGCGCAAGCTGACCCTGCAGCTCCTTTATCGATACACTCTATTCAGGTAAAACGGGGGAGCCCCTGAGCTGATTGGTGGGACAAAGGAAGGGGTTTAGTGGCAGCAAGAACTTGGTCTGAGCTGAAGACACAGGACAAACGTGCACAAGGCAGGGACGCACATGGAGTGACATGGCACGCGTGGGCGCGGCGGCAGAGGAGTGACTCTCGGCAGCTCCGCCAGTGCCTCACCGGGGCTCCGCCTGCCCTGCATCTCTCACCCCAGCAGACGGGTGGGTAAGCAGTACCCATCACTTGAGCTTCGGCCACCATGGTAAGACAAACCAGGCCGAGAGGAGGCAGCCCCCATAGCAGCTTCGAGATGGCTTTTTAAATGCTGGGGGCGCCTGAGCTGGCAGTCCTGATGGTCAAGCATGACCCCCTCACACACGGCCTCGTAGATTCACTGCCCAAGTTCACGTGTGCCTCTCAGTTGCATAGTTAATGAGTTCGTACGCTTTCCTGTTAGAGTTTTCCCTGCCCCATGGGAGGCCTGTCTTTCCTCCTCACATTCCCACCCAGGATGCTCTGGGTAACCAGCCTGGGGCTCCTTCGCCAAACAAGACACACAACGGTGCCTTGGAGGAGCTACCTAAGATCTGCTTGCTACATTTTAGGTTAAAATACTTAAAGGAATCTTTAACATAATTGTTATTGGTAAAATCCATCTTTTATGTGCAAATGGCAATGATAGAGGCCGAGCTTCTCCTTTTGAAATGTTTTTCAGAGATGGAAACGGTGTCATATTGAAAATCTCAGTCATCATTAAAATTGAGGCGTGCCGTGCTACTCCCTGGTTTCCGCTGCGTGAAGACAGGTGATTTATAAAGCTGGGGGTTAGAAAAGCAGTCGTCACTTCGCTAATTCATTCTCATTACATTTAACTCATCTGTTGTTTCTCGCCGAGGGTACCGCTGTCCTCTGCTATAAGCTGGTGTTGCCTGGATCGTCATGAGTGGAGATCACATCCCAAGAGTAGGAAATGCAGACAATAAAAGAGCAGAGCACTTGACCTAGCACAGGGTTGACTACGAGAGAATTTACAGAAAGAAGGATGGAGACCGAATATCAGAGACACTGGGAACTCACCACTTTGAGATAAAATTTTTGAAAGCTAGAGATTTAAGGTCATCCTCTTTTCAAGAGACTCAAGAACTACTGAGAACGTGAATGCCTCTGTACTTTGCTGGTTACTAGATATTATTACTGCAGCCTTTTATATCTACTAGGCAGAGTCTGGGGTTCTCTCTGAAGAGGGGTATTTCTCTACATATCGAATTTACCCCAATGACTAATTTCTCATTTCTAAAAGTTCTATTCTTTTTTAATATGTGGGATCTTTTACAGTACAACTTACTTTTTTGTCCTGTTTGCTGGCCCTTGGTCAATCTGAGAGCACTTCTTTTACAGTCTCTATCTGCTAATTTTAGGACGTGGAGGTCTCAGGGTGGCTCCAGCTGCTGCTGCGCTAGCGCCATGAGCGCATCTGCGGTGGTGGGGCATTAGCTAGGATCTCGAGTGTGGCCTGGGCTGAAGATGTGTCCGCAGATGGTCTTCAATTTGCAGAAGCCAGCAGCTGAACAGAAATTCTCCTTTCCTCGGGGGTTCTGCAGCTCCAGGTGACATCAGCTTAGAGCCTGGTCCTGGTGAGGCCGCTGTCCTGACGGGTACCTGGGGAGGCTCCACGCTGCTGGGCAAGCTGTCCTATTGCCCCCCCAACCCCCATCATGGACAGACGCTTCTTCAGCCTTTCATAAAGGGCAGTTTGCAGGGGTGGTCCTGGTTCATTTCTCTCCCTGTCCATTTTCAATTCTGAAGTCAATTCCAACCCTTGAAGATTTTCCTAACATTCTTGGGAATAGAGCTCTATATTTAAAAAGACATCAGATATTTTATGCAGCACTATCTACTGAGTGCCTATAGCTTTCGGCTCTGTGCTGGGGACACAGCAGCAAGTAAGCGGCCCCAGACCCCTGCCCTCCTGGGGCTTCCCTCCTGCCCCTCTAGGAGTTTGGCACAGGAGTGCTTCCAGGTCACCTGGTTGCTCTACGGGCGGCTTTACTTTTTTTTTCTTCCTTTTGGCCATGCCGCACGGCTTGCAGGATCTTAGTTCTCCAACCAGGGATTGAACTTCGGCCCTCAGCAATGAAAGCGCCAAGTCCTAACCACTGGACCACCAGGGAATTCCTCCAGCTTTACTTTTTCTTACTTTTGGCTGCGTTGGGTCTTCGTTGCTGCGCGCGGGCTTTCTCTAGTTGCGGTGAGCAGGGGCTACTCTTCGTTGCGGTGTGCGGGCTTCTCATTGCGGTGGCTTCTCTTGTTGCGGAGCACGGGCTCTAGGCGTGTAGGCTTCAGTGGTTGTGACATGCGGGCTCAGTAGTTGTGGCTCACGGGCTCTGGAGCGCAGGCTCAGTAGTTGTGGCGCACGGGCTTAGTTGCTCCGCGGCATGTGGGGTCTTCCAAGACCAGGGCTCGAACCCATGTCCCCTGCACTGGCAGGCGGATTCTTAACCGCTGCGCCACCAGGGAAGTCCCAGATTTACTTTTGAGTTACATGCTACCCTGTACATTTAAAATATGAAAAGCCTCCGTATTTTAACACATTTGGTACCAGCCCAAAGCTCTGAATTATTAGGTGTTAAAACAAGCGCTGAAATCAAGCTGATCTTTTAAGAAAAGCAGACCTATTAATTTAGTTTCTACATATTACACTATTTCGTTTGGTTGTCATCTTAATAATTATATAAACTTTTAATTTTGAACAAATATACAGGCCTCCTATTTCAGTGTCGTTCGATTAAAAATGTGTTCCTCTGTTTGAACCTCACCTTTGAAGGGTCACAGAAAAGGACCCTTGAAGTCCTATGAGGATGTTCATCTGGGACATTTGATTCACCTACAGCGGCTCCCGTGTCCTCTGTGGAGGCTGGTCAACGACAGAAACTTCTAGATCCTCCTCCTCTACGACACATTTTACTCTTTTCTGGTCTATTTTTGCTAATGGAACATTAAACTCTATGGACAACTAATTGCTCCTTGTCAGGGTGCCATTACTCCATTGTTACAAAAGCCAAAATACAAACAGGCTGTGGCAGAAATTTCCATCCAGGGCCACACAACCGCCACATTCACAGCATTTTCACGCAACACAGAGATCTCCTCCAGAAAACACGTACTTCCCCCTTCATCGCCAAGTTCCCGAAGGTTAGATTCTGAAACCATCCTCTGCCCACTCACCTGAGATTCTGATTAAGACATCGAACGCACTGACCTCGTCCTGTGCAGACCGTTTACGTGAATGGACACCCTCCTCAGTGGCCCCCAGGCTGTGGGCTCGTGTTCGTCTCGACACCACAGCCACCTCCCTGTGTTATTGCTGGGAAGCCCGCAGCCCACACCTGCCCCTACGTGGCGTGTCCCACGCCCATTTACACTGCTAATTTCCTGGCCATCTTCAGAGATAGTGGCTTATAAGTTACTTTCCACACTTAAGGAGACAACTTCACTATCTCGATATACCAAAAACAAACAAAAAAGCTTTTCATTGTAGCCACTTACTTATTACACACTGGCAACACTACTTTCTAACTAGGACTCCGTTCCGCCTGCATCCCTGTGACCTCATCTCCCGTGACTTCCATTTTGGCCGGTTTTGCTACCCCTTCTTCCCAAAGTGGTTTATCGGGTCAACACCTGCGCACACATACTTGGCATAAACCCCACGTCGTTTTATCGAGGCTGGTGTGTCACAGCTGAGGCCGAAGGGATAGCTCGTTGATTAAAGGACAAGAGGAGGGGCTCAGGAGAAGATCTCTGAGATTTCTGACCCAGAAACTCAATCCTCTGGGCACAGGCTCGGTGTCATTTATGTGTGTAATCTGACCAGTGCCCGTGCTCGGCTACTCCTCATTCAGAACTATTTTTAAGGCACCCCACACATTCCAAACCACATATTCCGTACCCTGCTCTCCTTAACAAATGGGAATCTCTCAGCAGATTTGCCGGGAGCCACAGGGAGCAAAGTCAGGGAAGAATCCAGTGCCACATGAGAATCTCGCTGATATCTACCGAGACGAACGGGCAACAGCAGTAGTGGTCCTTCTGAAGTCTGGTTGCTTTGTTCTCCCTCTGAGCAGCTAACTTCTGTGTGGTTGCATTAGTAGGTTAGTGGGTGTTAGCAGGTTGTGACTCCGGCTCTCTCTGGCTGTGACAGTTCTGAGGCTGGGTAGATACACCTTCCCCTCCCCCGAGCTTATCGTGTGCAGTCAGAGGGGCAGACCTCTCACTTCACAGATCTGTTATCTGCTAACACAGTACCCTGGAAGAAGGTAGTTTTTTTCTTTTTCACCTTGTTGCTGTTACCGCTGCTACTGGTACTGCTAGTACTAGTAGTAGTTAAGTTTGGGTGTTTAGCCAAACACCCAAATCTTGTCAAATAAGCACTTAACTTCTTTCCCCTTTCCCCAAACTTGAAAATCTATAAGGCAAGAAACATAGAAAGCACTTCACAAATGGAACTTGAGAAATTGGAACTGAGAAATTTTCTGAACTTCAGCTTAAGTCCAGAAAGTTGTTTCTTCTTTCAAGCCACTGATCCTGGGGCTCCTATCAGTCCCTCCACCACCCACTCCGAGGAGCTAAGGGCCAGGAGCTGAAGGAAATTCACACGTGTACAGGAGTAGTTGGCTATGCAGACAAACCAGGGTCATTTCAAGGGCAACGGAAGAGGTAGTAAAGAAAACTGCTAACAAGGGGGAGGGATGGATTGAGAGTTTGGGATTAGCAGATGCAAACTACTATATATAAAATGGATAAACAAGGTCCTACTGTATAGCAAGCGGAACTATGTTCAATATCCTGTGATAAACCATAATGGAGAACAATATGAAAAAGAACATATATAACTGAATCACTTTGCTGTACAGCAGAAATGACACCCATGCCATGTGACGTGTGTCTTTAACCCAGAGCAGCTTCTCTGGCTGGGCTTCCCTGCTACCTGACGGAAGCTTTGTGCACTGTTTCCATTAGAGCCTCACAGGAAAGCAATTGTTGGCAATGAATTCGGTTACATTTTCATTAAAAGGTTTTAAGAGTTCTGCTCCCTAGAACTGTCCATTGTACAATTCTTTAATCCAAAGTAATATTCGAAGACCAAACTGAGCAGTCTGTCAGGGTGACGTCCACCCCAGGGATGCAGCAGCTCCACTGAGTCCAGACCCTACAAGCGATCTCCACGCGGCTCTTCTCATAAAAGGGAAAACTGTGGAGCCATCAGAGGGGTCCTAGAATATGTTTCATCTTTTAGAAAGTATTTTAATATACAATGTGTTTGCATCCATAATTGAGTTTTCTCTTCTGTGTGAAATGCCTTGGTGAATAAAAAATGAGAACAAAGGATGTTTAACTCCTGAGTAATTCTATTTCCCCTTCTAGAAAACGATGCTCCTGGACCTTGCCTTTCACTTTGAGTTTTTTTACTTCCTCATTAAAATGTATAAAATTAAAGGAAACCAGACAGATGCTTAAAAGAAGAAACATTCCACGGCAAGATAGCTGGCCACACAATTAGTCCCCCGGGGGATCTGCATTTGGAAACACCGCCCCCACGGGGACAGAGCTCGGTTTGGAGGTGCCCAGGCCCAGTGGGGACCAGTCCCTGCTGTACAGGCAGCACTCCTCACAGGAGGGGTCGGGGTGGGGAGAGGACTGACCAGGCCCAAGGAAACGGTTCTGGACCCAGTTCCACCACCAGCCGGCTGGGGGGCGGGGAGAATTTGCTGACACTGCATCACACTCTTTCTTCTCATCTGCACAATGAGGGGATTCGTCTGAAGTTCCCTTCTGAGCTACACTGTTCAGCGACCCTAAGTCACATGGCAACAGCTAACTCTGCTAATTGACCTATTACGAAGGTTTAGTTTTCCCACAACATTGTTTGATTCAACGAAGCATTTCCCTCTGTCCAAACCCACTGCCAGTTTCTGAAGCTCTGCAAAGCACACGTGTCTGGGCAAGCGAGGAGCACACTCATGACTCCCGCAGGATCCAGCAGGGCCTGGGGGGCGTGTGGAGAGGAGCCCTCTGACACTCACCAGAGTGAACCAGACATGGTTACGTGGGACATGCCCTGAACGGTGTATCAGAGGGAAGAGGGCTCCAGGGACAGGACCAGGGAGCAGCCCGTGGAAAACGAGGAAGGGCCACGGTGGGCAGAGAAAACTGGTGTCGACACCCCGCCTCTGGCCATGGGTTTTGGTGCCAGTACCCCGTGTGCAGGACAGGGCGCAGACGGGCCGGTCGTGGCCTTACGTGTCCTATCATTTGACGTACTCTGATTGACTAGTTTTTGCTCATTTTTACTGTATATTTATAGTTATAAAATCATACAGGAAAAAAAAGAAAATCGGTACCAGCCACAGGAGCCGCAACACTCCTCGTCCTCTCCCCTGCCTTTTGGGAACTGCTATGATGCCTCAGAGCTGAATGGTAACATCCCCGCTGGGACTGATGAATGAAGACCCTTCATCCCGACCTTTTCTAATGCAGAACATACGGCTCTAACCCTGCAGTAACCTGCCTCAATGGGCAGTACCAGAGCCAGACACTCACTCCTCGGGGCCACCTGTCCTTCTGTACTGGGTTGAATTACTTGCAGGGAAGAGCATTCACCGAGAGGACAACTGTCGCATACAATGGAGTATTTGTGGTGGCTCCGAGCTTTGTGGACATGGGTTGCTACGACAACGGACTGCTGAAGAGCCGCCGGGTCAGGAGAGCATCCCTGATTCTGCCCTACAACTGGAGCACCGGCACGGAAAACGTGGGGCGCGCCCACAATACACAGGAGGGACATGCTTGGTTTTCAGTCCTGCTTTCCTTACTGCCTGACAAGAAGCCACAGAGCACTCACCAATCAGTCTCATACGCTTTGCCCGAGGACCCAGGAGAACCAGTGCCCCTGCCCTCACCCTGTATGGACCCCTCAGTTCAGTTGCATGCAATGGATTCTGATTCAGTTAAGTCTCCCCTGGTTCCACATCGCCCCCCCCTCCCCGTTCCGTAGGGGCCTCGGACCCAGGTAGGAACCCTCACACCACACACGGCAAAGGAGGGGTAGGAGGAGAGGGGGCGTGGCCACTGGGACCCACCCCTGCTGACCTCCAGGTTGAAGCAGCTCTGGGCTCCGGGCCGGCAGCTCCCCGCGTCCCCGTCGGCTCGACGGTGCAGCTCCCGTGTGGCTCGGAGGTGCAGGGGCCCCCGCTCCTCCCCTCGCTCCTGCCCGGGCTGCCACTCCAGCTGATCTCTCAGTTTGGACTGTTAGGTGCACGGGAGGGATTTGTTTTTTGTTTTTGTTTTAAAATTTTAAACAAAACACAAAGGACAAGAGGGCAGGGTGAGGTGAGGAAGGTAGACAGATGGCTGGAGAACTACGGGATGAGGAAAAGCATGACCAGAGAAACCAACGTAAACACAGCGGCCTCAGAGAGAGAAGAGAACAGAGCCAAGATGAAGCTGAGCAAAATGGCGGGCTGAGAGATCTATAAAGCAAACAGAGAAAGAGGGAGAAGGCGGCAGCACGCTGGTTATGAGGCGCATGCGATGGGGACGCATGTGTCAGACTCGCCCGCAAGCGCACTACCCACGAAGGATATGGAAACAAGGCTCCTGCTGCTTCCTCTCTGCGGTCGCGCGGCGAAAGCCACAGTCCAGGGCGGCGCACGCGAGAGCAGTCCTGGGGCTACTCCACTCGCCGCCCGCTGCTCCGGGGGTTCTCTGCCGCGCTCCTCGCCCGGCCGGGCTGTGTCGCAGAGGGAGCGGGTGGGCTGGCTGCCTACGGCCTTCAGGGCTGGACTGTCCCTGGGGCAGTGAACCCAGGCAGGGACGCACGCGCTCCCGGGAAGTCCGCTAATTATCCTGACCATGAAGTGCGTTTGTACTGCGTCTTAAACTCCTCTTTGCTTCTTCGTTGGGATGGCTGGTCGTTCGGGACGCCAAAACAAAAAGGAAGGGACAGACTGCGACGATCCTAGCGCTGCCAGCAGGATTAGCCTTGTGTCAAGAGGAAGGAGCTCTTAGCTAAGAGCAGCGGCGGTGCAGTTAAAAATAAGAGGAAAAGGGAGAAAGAAACAAGGCGACAAAAGAGAGCTAAACCAAATCAAACCAAACTGGGGGGGGGGGGTAAAGAAAAAAAGGAGAAACCCAACCAATAAAAAGGTTTTGGTTGGAACTTGAGGCTTTAGTACAATGCAGGTTTGCGATCATAACCAAGCAGCCGTGAGCAGGATGAGCTGCAGTGCGGCAAGGCCAGCGAGGAGGAGGAGGAGGAGGGAGCAGGGAGGCAGAGCCGGGAGCCCCCTTACCTGCAGGCCCGGGCCCAGCTCCTTCCCCAGGTTCCCGACGGGGGAGTCCCGGGACACGGAGGTCACAGAGGACAGGAAGCTGGAAGACTCGGTGAGGTGGGGCAGAGGGGACAGGCCCTCCCCCAGCCGCTCCACCTGCTCCAGGAAGGCCTGGAGCTCCTTCCTGAAGGCCTTCATCCTCGCATTGAGGGTCCCCAGCAGCTGGGGCTCCTCCTTGGCGCCCTGGACGCCGGCTCCCGACAAGGCCCCACTGCCCTGCAGCGGCACGTCCGTGAAGCCGTCGGTGTCGGTGATGATGCGCTCCACGGTCCGCTCCAGCCGCTCGGCCTCGTGTCTGATGCTCGCCAGGCGCTCTGAGCCCTCCCGAGCGCGGAGCAGCTCTGTCGGGCACTCACCAGCCTCCGACGGCTTCCCGCTGCCGAAGCCCGACGTCTTCTCGAAGGTCTCCTCCGAGTCGCTCTCGCCGCCGATGGGGCCCTCCCGCCTGGGCTGCAGCGAGCGGCCGTCCTCCCCGTCGCTCTCTTTCTTGCCCGCGTCGCTGTCAGCGTCGCTGTCGCGGGGACTTGGGGCGCGCGGGCCCGGGGGCGCGGCCAGGTCACAGCGTGGGGCGCCCAACAGCAGCACCTGGTTCTCATGCTGCAGCGTCAGCACCTTCCCGCTCAGCTCCCTGATCTGCAGCCGCGCCGCTTGGAGCTCCTCCTGCAGGGGCGCTCCACCGCTCGCGCCCCCCGCCGGCCACGCGGGCTCCGGCCGCGGCTCGAACTTGAACTTGCTCAGCTCGTGGGTCAGCTGTCGGTTGTGGTCCTCGATCTCGGAGATGGACCTCCGCAGCAGCTCCGCCTCCTCCTCCACGAATTGCAGGTGCCGGCGCAGCTCTGCGGAGGACTCCAGGGAGTCCCCGAAGGGCGAGGTCGGAACGCCGGGCAGGGGCTCCCGGCCCGCGGCGTCGCGCTCGTGCTGGCCCCGCAGGTCCTCCATCTCCGCCTTGAGGCCCCGGTTCTCCACCTCCAGCTCCACGATCTTCCGGCCCAAGATGCTGGCTTCCTCCTCCACCAGCTTCAGCCGCAGCTTCAGCTCGGCCTCCCGAGTGCTGGGCGGCCCGCCGGCCTCCCCCGTGGGGAGCGGGCTGTCCACGTCCCCGTAGAGGGCCTTGTACCTCTGCAGCTCCTGTTCCAGCCCGTCCTTCTCCCGCCCCAGCTTGGCCATCTTCCTGAGCATCAGCGAGCCCTCCTCTTTGGCAAACTGGAGCTGGCACCTCAGGTCGGCGCTGTCATCCTGCCAGGAGAGAGCAGCCCAGAGGACGGTTATTTGAAAATACCCAATGTTCCTGTTTGTGACGATTTCCCTCGCACCTCGCCCCCGACACACGCACACACAAAACACCGATCTTCCCGTCAGTGCGTGGAGTCGCTCATTAGAGGGACCACGACAGGGTGAGCCCGGGGCCTTCATGGGGGCACCGGGGACTGCTGGTGGTGGCTTTGTCACAGAACAAAGGAAACCAAACAGTTTGGAAAAACGTGCACATGAAAACCATCACCCAGGAGATGAGTGAATGAGATGAAACCCAGCCCCGTCAGCAACGCAGCGACCGCCCCACCCCCGCTCTGCCCCTGTTACTTTGTGGGTCCACCCTGACAAGTGAGAGACCCCAGACCCCTTGCTCAGCCTGGGGCAGGCAGACAGGCCTCTGTGGCCACTCCCACCTGTTGCCACTTACCTCCTACCTCATCAGAGGGGTGGGCCAGCACCTCACAGGTATTAACAGGATGGCGAGGCCAGGTGACCCCAAATCAGAGCCCGGCTTTGCTGGAACCTGAGACACGGCAACCCAACTCTCCTCCTCCCCTGCCTCCCCTCCCCCAACGAATCACAGGGATGGCATGAGGACAAATCATGAGATGATGGGCATGAGGGTGCTCTGGAAGCCGAGTTGCACAGTAAGTACCAAGCTCTGACGGTTAGTATGAAATGGTTACTGCAAACCTAATCCCGGGTGACTCGCACCCTCCTCTCCCCATGCGAACTTGACTTTGGTTACGTTCTGCGCCTTTAGTGGCTGTAACAGCACGAAATTAAACTCAGAAACCCAAGGCAAGGTGTTAAGTGGTTTAAAACCTGAGAAGTGGTGGTCATCGGGATCCCAGAGGATTCTGGAGGGTCACTGGAGCAGGCTCGCGGCTACTAAAAGCCCACACTGCTCGGCTGAGGTCAAGAGGGCAGTTTCTGGAGCAACTGGAAAGTGGGCTCTGCCTGCGCAGCGCAGGTCTCAATGCCCTGAAGCTGCGTGAACTCTTCATAGTCAGTGGCTGGCAACAGTGACCAATTTCACGAATCATTCCTCTGTGATTGGCTACCAAGTTTCAAAAGGCTGTCATGGGGTCAAAGGCTTAGGCAAAGGCTCCCCCTGCCACACAAACTCAGTGATGCGCTGGGTGGTGGTCACACCCCATCAACCCAGGGGAGGCAGAGTCGTCAAACCAATCTCCACGGCAAGTCAGCCCCCCGGGGGAGGATGACTCTTCCAGATCACTTGTGTGCAAACAGGCCCGCAGGGCTGGCGCAGCTTCATCCTCAGAGAACATGGCTCATTCTCCGCCCTGTTCTTGCCGCTCGCTTACCATTGGGCAGGAAGACATAGAAACGCCTCCCTGGGTGCCCACACCTTTCCTCCTTCCACCCCTAGACCCCTCCTGCCCGAGCCACAAACCCATGGAAGGAAAGAAAAGCAGAGTGACAGGTAAGATTCAAAGAAAAATCACAGGCCAGCTGTGAGCCAGAACCACACGGAAAGCAGCCCTGGTGCTGCCCGCGCACCCTCTGAGGGACTATCTCTCACGCCACCTCTTAGCAGAGGGCCTACCTGTCCCGCTCCTTCTGTCCATGGCACCAGGGGCTGAGCGCAGAGCCCTGGGGAACCAGCCCCTTTTGTCCAAAGCAGAACCCTCAATCAAGGTCGTTGTGAAGGTCAAAAGGAACAGCATATAGCTGACTGGTTTGTATGTAGCCAATCTCCACACTCTAGCACGCTGAAGCCAACCTTCTGCTTTGTCTGAAACTCAATTAATTTGGGGAAAAGGAGCCAGCAATCCTGTTTTTTGTTTTGTTTTTTTTTCTGTTCGCACATCAGGAGAGTTATATATAAATGTCACTGGGAGGAGAGCATGGTCTTCGTGATCTAAGAACGTATCACATTAAGGATCTAGGTTGTTTTTGGTTAGGCAGACATAACAAGGGTGTCTGTGACTAACTGAAAATAAAGCTGTCTGCCCTGCTCAATGGAGCAAGATGGGTTATCACTGCTGGGGTAATGATATATATATATATATTTTAAAGGGCCTACATAGAATACACGGGCTGTAAAAGACATACTATATTTAATCCTAAGGGGAAAAGCATACTTACTTGTTGATTCATTCATTCCTTCGGTAAATATTGAATACCTACTACGTACCAGAAATTGGCATGTTAAACAACCCAGTTTCTTAGAACTTTTGAGAGTAGAACAACCAAAAGCATCTTTTCAATTTTTGGTAAACATTGATTTGTAGGAAATCTATTGTATCCAAATACACAGAGAGGTCTTTGTTGTCACAGGAAGGAATGGAGTTTGAATAAACTAAAATACATATCAATGGAGATAAGATTGTCAATACTTTGTAAATGAATCAGTTTGGGGGTGACAAATCTGGGATAGGAAGACCCTTAGCCCCATCATTAACTTGATAGCCAGCGTTTGTCCTGTGTCCAAAATCACCTAAACGATCCTATCTCCCCGGAAGCACAGAAATTCAACTTCGTGCCTGGGGACAGACACGGAGATGGGAGAGGAGAATGTTGCCAGCCCCAAGGGAACTCCACCTCCAGCCCAGGACTCAAGCCTCGGCGGATCCAGGTTTGGGCAGGGCCCCAGCCGTGACCAGTGTCCTGACCCTACTTCCCTGGAAACTCACAACTGGTGAGGCCTTGAGACGGTGGAGGCCAAGGGGCAGAGTCATCTGCACAGTTCAGGATGCTTTTGTCTCAAACCAAGATCAGAGGGTCTCAGGCCATCTCTCCCGAGGGTTTCCCCCAAAAGTTGAACTGAGAAATCGGGGAAGGCACACGAGAGGCACATGGAGACCGGGCCTTCCCCGAGCGTTCTGTACTTGGTTGTAAGTACCCATCTGCACCCCCCCCCCCTTATACAGGTAAAAACCCCAGGGAGCCCTCAGACTGCCTTGACTTCTAGAAACCTCACACCACCCGCCCCCACTCCCTCTCTGCCATTCCCCACAGTCTGATTATAAATTACAACCATCCTTCTCTGTCTCCTTGAACTTAAACCCAGGTCAGGTAAAGAAACAAGATTCTATGATAGGGCTTCCCTGGTGGCACAGTCGTTAAGAATCCACCTGCCAATGAAGAGGACATGGGTTCGAGCCCTGGTCCAAGATCCCACATGTCGTGAAGCAACTAAGCCCGTGTGCCACAACTACTGAGCCTGGGCTCTAGAGCCCGCAAGCCACAACTACTGAAGCCCGTGCACCTAGAGCCCGTGCTCCACAACAAGAGAAGCCATCGCAATGAGAAGCCCGCTCGCCGCAACTAGAGAAAGCCCACTTGCAGCAACGAAGACCAACACAGCCAAAAATAAAATAAAAAAAAAAAAAAGATTCTATGATATACCCTAGTGAGCATCCAATTCATAGATTACCTGAGGATTGATCAACTATCCAAAAAGCCTTCCTGTTCCTTAAAGAAACTACCCACATACGAGAAATTCTAATAGATGATTAAAGCATGCTTCATTTCTATGCAACACCCATGCGTTACTAGGCCTGACTAAACCATGACTAACGCAGTTTTTGACAGAAAGGCCATCTCTAAAGCCAAGGGAGTGTGTGGCTTTAACAAAGGGATCAGACTTCCTCACTCAGTGGAGGCGGCTGGAGCAGTGTTTTGGGGGCTGGGTGTGCGGGCAGCTGGGCTCAGCCTGTTCTGGGGCGGGAAGCCAACTCCTTCTAATAAGATGGGGAATCACAGTCTCAGCTAAAGCAGCACGGGCTGGATACCCATCTTATCTTGTAACTGAAGACTTTCTAAAACTCAGCCAAGACTCCAGGGGAGGGGTCTAGGCTGATCTCAGGCTCTGGTTTCAGGAGATGGTCTGATAGCTCCAGGAATGCAGCGTGAAAGCAGGTCCAGTAACCTTCCCACGTGACACACCTGGTGCAGGCAGAGAAGGCAAGCAGGGCATGGAGGGGAGGACACACACAGGGCCACCGCTGCCACCACCAGCGGAAAGGCCTTGACAAGCGACAGAAATATATCGCTACGGGTATATATTCTTTGGCTTGCAAGTCTGCCGTCTGGCCAGCCCCCCAGCGCTGACTGCGCGTGCTCCTACCTTGCGCCGGGGCGCCAGTTTCCTCTGAGTTCTGGCTGCAGACCTGCAGTTCCCAAGGCGCTCCGTTCCACCGCTCTGCCAGACAGAAACTCCTTGCTCAACGGTCCCGCAGGCTGGGCACTTAACCTGCTCCCGAGCCCGGGTCTCCCCTCTCCTGTCCCCAGCCTGACTAACCCTCGGGTGAGTACACTGCACACTGTCCATCCCGCGATGGGTAGAGATGACCCTTTTAAAGAGAAGCTCTTCCCTGGTCAGGAGCCAGTACGTTGAAACAGACTCAAAGCCCAAGGGGGTTGAAGCTCCCAGTAGTGGGGACGACAGATTTTAATGTCGCCCTTCTTAGCGGATTCCAAAGGGAGATTTGGGGAGCAGAGACGTGGAGAACAGTTAACCTCTGGCATTCCTCCAGCTCACACAGCCAGGCCCTCCGTGAAGGCTGCTCTGGGGACGGGGGACTTTGGAGAGGGGAGAAAGCAAAGGGAATCAGGTGTGGGATTCACAGGGAGGCCGGCCCCGGGCCTCGGAGCTCGTAGTTTCCTGAACTTACTGCATTTCTCTAATTAGTCCTCGCTCTGAGAGCTCAGGAAGCTGACACCCCAATGATGCCTTGTTCTCGCCAACACCTAATACTAGCAGCAGTTTTTTTTGTTGTTTTTTTTTTAAAGAAGGAATCCAGCAAAGCGAGTGTTCAGAAAAGCTAAGGAAGTTCTGAAGGCCACGTGCCATGTGCACAGAAAGGGCCCCACTCTTACCACCTTGGAGAGAACACCTTGTTTTCAATTAGGACAATTTAAGACACCCTTCAGTTTGTGCATTAAAAAAAAAAACAACCAACACTCAAAACGATGCTTTATGGATGACCCGAGACAACGGCAGCTGTGCTCTTTTACTACTTTACTGTGTGAATGTCTTCGAGGCCAGAACGCCTGCCACCAGCTGTGAGCACGGCACGCAATTATGCTGCTCAGGAAGCCAGTTTGCTCTCCTGCTTCTTGAAGAAACCACCAGCTGATCGGTGCGAGAAACAAGAGCTGTTGGTTTGGGAAGACAGTTTTCACCCCACAGGGGCTTTGGATGGGTCCAGATGTTGGGGCAGCTCATGTTTCTCTGACGATATTGAAGGTGACACTAACACTTGAGAAAATTCAAAATGAGGAGACGTCGTAACATGAGTGTGGAACGCTGCTTACCTGAGTGAAGGCTTTCTTTTCTTTGTACATTTCCCGGCTGCCTCTTCTCTTCAGGGAACTCTGAAATAGATCCAGGTGACATTCTGTTACGGAGGGGGGGGGGGGTCACACGGGGGAGCCGGCACTAGGTGGCAGGTCCCCACTGGGAGGGGACACACACAGTGGACGGAGGCTCTTTTTGTCACTGGAATCAAGAAACAAACTAGAGTCAACAATATGAAGGCAGTCGGGGGAATTCCCTAGTGGTCCAGTGGTTAGGACTCCGAGCTTTCACTGCCGTGGCCTGGGTTCAATCCCTGGTCAGGTAACTAAGATCCCACAAGCCATGCGGCACAGCCAAAAAAGTATGTAAATATAAATATAAAAGAATACAATACAATACAATACAGTAAAGGGAGCTGGGTGAGCTCAGGGAGGCCTTCGCATCCTGAGAGGCTTTAAGTCCTGATTATTGGATTTGGGGTTTTCCCCAATCCTTCAGTTTCATGAAGGAGGGAGTCTTGGGTTATTGTGACTGTGGAGGGGAGATGGGAAAAGGAAAAGGGTAGGAAGTTTTGGGTAAAAGATATGTAATGTTTCTGGAGCTGCGTTACCTTCCGAATTATGTTTTGTTTGGGCTAATATCAAAATGAATTGCCATTTCCGGAGTGCCTGTGGTCAGCAGTGAGGTGAAAAGTGGTCGCAGGGAGAGACGGTGGCCCTTGTTCACGGAGAATCCAGGTTGCGACATTCTCCATGACCCCACGCCAATTCCTGATTAAACATACCTCTTAGGTCTTAGCGAGTTCATCATTTCTTCATGTGGGAAGCGGCCAGGCTGGGTCCCCGCCTAGTTTTACATGCGTTACAGCGCACCTTTGCCTGCTATGGGCAAGAAGTGTGTCTGAAGTAAATCAAAAGGCCAAGGGATGCCTGAGACAGGAGCACAGGGAGGCAGGGCAGTTCCCGCTCACGCCAAGTGCGGAGACAGAAAGAACGGCTGGAAGGAGAGCCAGAAGCTCTGAAGGGAAGACAAAGGAACTTGAAACCCGAAAGGATGGGTGTAATCACAGCACAAGTTAGAAGAAAGCAGTTTGGAAAGTTAAGAGACTCCCCCCACGGTCAGCTTCACCTGAATGAGGGGGACCGGGGTGCCCTGGGAGCTGACCCAGAGAGGGGCAGTGCCCTCTCTGCTTCGTACCTTTGCTGCACCCCGTACACTGCCCAGTCTGGGAAGGAGGCTCTCCTGCAAGTCGCCTCCATGACATCAGATCTTAACGTTAATTCACTCAGTTCTGTGTGCATTACAGTGTCTCGATGTCAGAAGGTTAGACCGTGCCATTTATTGGATGAATTTCAGGGTTAAGAAACAACTGAAATTCTAGCTGTCCCTGAGCCTCTCGGAGGCTGGAGGCCTGGGGAGAAAGGTAACTGAGAGAAGGGATAAGAAAGTAGAGAGTCGGCATGGGGTGTGGGCGCTCCCCGGCCAGCCAAGGGGGGTGGAGGCTTGTCCCTAAAACCCCAGCTGCAGAAGCGGCTTTCTTTCCTTTAGCTTTTTCTGTAAAAGCAGGGTCAGACTACAAAGAGAATCACCATCTCCTCCAACAGGTGAAGTTGAGCCTGTCTTAAGAAGGGTTTGAGTTTTTGTACCCATTGTAAGTAGGTTTTCCAAGATTCTTCACGCTGCAGTGAAGGAGTTTCTTTGATCTGAATGAGCCGAGTGAGATGAACGCTTCCGACGATTCACTATAGAGAAGAGTTACGATAAAGCATCAGGGAGAGAGGCTGTTCCCGAGGCTTCAGCCTGAGGGGTTTAATTCTGGGACTGTGGTTGCAACCAGGGCCCACAGTGACTGCAGCAAGCCAGCCTTCTGCAAGCCGCCCTCCCGCATCCCACCTTCCAAGAAACGGAAAACAGATTCTGCACTTGCTGAAAGAAAACTGTCTGGAAGCCAGAGGAAAGCTAGAAGTGGAGAAAGAAGTTTCTGAAAATCTATGCAGAATCACAGTTGCTGCATTTCGGTGCTGGAGGAAGGGGCGCTTTCTGGGGGAGCTCCCGCTGGAGGGGCCCGGGCACAGATTCCTCTGACCCGCCCGGGTGTCTTTTTCCCTTGCCCTGCCCTGAACAAAACTGCCTGAGTCCTGTGATCCATCTAGCGAATCAGGGAACAGGCAGGAGTCTGTGGGACCCCCAACATAGATCTCAGCCACAGCGGCAACTACAACAAAAAACACTGCAAGGACTGAGATTAACCAGCAATTAAGAAACCATAAAACTTTGGTGATGGACATAAATGAATGCTAGATGTTGTCTGATGGGAAGACCTATGTTACAAAGATGTCACATTTTTCCCAAATAATTTTATAAGTCATTTTAACCAAACTCCTCTCTGTCTCCATATATACATAGTGCAACATATATACACACAAATAGTACGTGTGTGTGTGAGTATATATACATACACACAAATAGTATGTGTGTGTGAGTATATATACATACACACACACATACTTTTTGTATATTTGTAAGGGAGATAAGAGGATGGAAGGACTTGACAAAAAGATTAAAAATTCAACTAGATCAGGGATAGGCAAACTTTGGCCATCAGGACCAATGAACCCACAGCCTATTCTGTGACTAAGTTTTACTGGAGCACAGCCTCATCTACGGATCAGAAAAAAACAGATCTATACCATGTATTTTAAAAAATTCCAGATGATTTAAAAATCTAAATGTAGAAATCACACACACACACACACACACACAAAATCCCAGAAAGAAAGAGATGAATTTCTATTTGTTCTGGGGGCATGAACTTTATAAACACAAGAAACAAAAGCTGAAACATCCAAGGAAAAGATAGAGTGGATTTATAAGATTAAAATATTTTTATATTATCAAAATAAACCACTTACAGTATTAAAAAGCAAATGATAAAATGGAAACAAAGATTTTTCAAACACAAGACAGACAAAAGAATACTATTTGGCAAGCAATAAAACCATCTTAATAAGAAAATAAACAAATGGCCAATAAACACGATGACTAGTAATTAAAACAACAAGGTATTGTTTCTCACTTCGAGATTTGTGGACCAAAAGAAGTATGACATCCAGTGTTAGCAAGTATCCCCAGAGGCCGCCGCCCCCGACCGAACAGCAAGTCAGGGGCCGGCGCGGGGTCCTATAGCACTTCCAGTGGGCAGCTCAGCCTGACAAGTGCATATATCGTCAGCCAGGAACCCCACCTCTGGGAGCGTACCCTAAGGAAAAACGCAGAGATCTGTGTGAAGATTTGAATGAATCAAGAGTGCTCGTCACGGTACCTTTTATAATAGTAAATGAATACCGCGCAGGTTATTAAAATGAGGTTTTTGAAGAATACTTAAAGATGCCAGAAATATAATACATTAGAAGGAAAATGCAGATGACAAATACCATGTATTTTGTGACTTCACTTTATATCTAATAAGTTATAAACATGCATATGGGGAAGGGGGGTGGGATGAATTGGGAGATGGGGATCTACGTATATACACTACTGATACTATGTATAAAATAACTAATGAGAACCTACTGTACAGCACAGGGAACTCTACTCAGTGCTCTGTGTTGACCTAAATGAGAAAGAAATCCAAAAAAGAGGGGATATATGTATATGTATAACTGATTCACTTTGCTATACAGCAGAAACTAACAACATTGTAAAGCAACTATACTCCAATAAAATTTTTTTTAAAGTATGCATATGCATTACATGTGTATGTGAGAAAAGTAAACTAGAGAAATGTATATCAGAATGTTAATAGCGATCCTCTTTGGATGATAGAATTATGAGTGAGTCAATAATTTTTTTGTGGCTTTTCAAAGTCTCCAAATTATCTACAGTGAACACTATTTCCTTTGCAATTAAAAAAACCACAAAAAACAGGAAATTAGAATCCGTTTGTAAAGAGGTCAGAGAAAAGAGGCTATCACTGATATCCTACGTAGGGTTTCAGTAGCGCTTCATTAGAAGTTATCTGCCAACTTTTGGGTCTCTTTCCATAAGGTGATATTGTTATTATTAGTCTGGTCCTTGAGGTATGACTGGTACATATACGGTTAGTGAAAAAGACCAGTAAGCCCCCTGAAGATAGCAGGAACCGGCCAGGTACCCCACAGCACTGAAGGCAGGTGCCAAGCCGTCCTGAGCCCCCGGCCGGGGTGCAGGCCCCTCTGCGCTTGCGCCTTGAGTCTCGCCCAGGCAGGGATCTGTGCTCTGGGTGCACTGGCTGGGGACCCTGGGTACAGAAGGAGTTGTATGAGCATCATGGCCGGTTCACCCCTCTGGATGACTCAGATCCAGTGGAGTGTCTCTACCAAGAAACAGTAAGGAAAGGGGTGAATGCTGACTATCAAATAAACACAACCCAGAAGGGCGGCTCCCCTGTGATTCAGTCCACTCTTCCTTTTTAGTCTGGCCAACTGCCAACAAATCAACTCTCAATTCCTACTGAGAAGGGAAAAAAATTGAGTTTGAATCCAAATTGAATCCATCTACGCTGATGCATTTGCTGAGCACTGAATGTGATTAAATAAAACATGAAGTTAGGCAATTTGGACTTGAATGTCAATTCTTAACGCTTCCTACTTTAAGTGAGCCAGTTTCTTCCAAGCCATTTCAGAAAAACTAACAAGCTCTCAATTGCTACAACGTTTCAGAGACAGGCTTTGGGCTTAAAATTTAGATTGGGAGTAAAAGGAGGCAGATGGCCCCCACTTGCCACAACTAGAGAAGGCCCTCGCACAGAAATGAAGACCCAACACAGCCCAAAATAAATAAATAAAAAGGCAGATGAAATTTAGAATGCTGTAAATCATGAGTCAGTATGGGAAGAGTAGGGATGGAAGCAGAAGATTTCAGAATTCTTAGATTCTTTTTAGAAAGTTGTTTGGATTTGGGGGGCTGATTTGCAGCACACAGTTTATACCATCAGAATAAGAAAATGAAGGTGCCTAGATCTTCTTCCTTTTAGGAGGACATTATCAGGGTTCATTTCACCCACATTACAGTTCTCGTTGTGTTAAGAGATACGAAGGAAAGGGATTACCAGGTTCTCCTCTAGCCGGAAGCACGAGGTCCCGGCTGGCAGACGTTCCCTTCCCTTTCGTCTTCTCCACTGGCCCCTAAACATCTCCCAGGGAGACTGGTTCCCTTCACTCTGCTGAAGTCAGCTGCACCACAGTTCGTTACACCGCCGGCTCCAATACACAAAAGCCCCTGGGATTCTGGGGAAAACCCTCCAAGGCCGCAGCGGGAAGGACACCTTTCTCCTCGGCCTGTCTGGGAGGATAGTTACGACGTTAACAACTGCCTCTTGTTGGATGCTTATTCGTGTCAGGCTGGATGAACTCTCTCCATACATGTAACCTAATTTACTTCTCACAGAACCCTGAGATACGTGATGTATAAGATATGCTCTTATCACTGGTTAACAGACAAGAAGACACGGAAGTCAGGTCATGTTTCAAGGTCCCCCAACTTGGAGGTGGGGCACCAGCCTCACCCCGACTCCTAGCCCTCTGACCCACAGAGCCACGCTCCAGGCCCAACAGCCCAATCTCCCCATTTGGTCTGGTTTTCTTTTTGTCTTTTTGAGGCTTCTGAGCCCCCAATGGCTGGGGTTTTTTCATCCAACTAGTCTCTCCTTTCTTTAGCAAAAGAGCACCAAGGACTATTACAGGAATGGTTGCAAACTGCTAAACTCACGAGGTACCTCGAAGCAGTGAAATATTTGCTGGCACTCTTGATGATTTCCAAAGGATCTGGGGCTGCAGACAGCAAAAGTTCTTACTTGGAAAAGACAGAAAACTCATTATCAGAGGACAAAATACCACAAAGTAAATGAGGAGGAGAGGAGGAAAGTTATACTGAGCCGCTTCGGCAGAAGAAAGGTACAGCCATCGGAGTCGGAGCTGGGTGGGGATCCCTCAGCCAAGACGCAGAGGGGGAGGCCAGGGGAGCAGCTGCCCGGCCACAGGCCACACCGTCCAGGGCCATGAGGCCCACTCGGATGGATGGGGACCGCCAGCACACCCAGCCTATCAGACGCCACTTTCTCCTGGGAGAAGAAAGGACATGATGATAAAAATGACAAGTCACTGCTCATGCAAATTTGGGGACTGTGACACATACATGATTTGTAATAGTGCTGGTGGATTCATTTTAAACCTTAGAGACACGTGTCTGGAGGCCTAGTAATAAGAAAATTGCTGGTTAAACCATGTCACAGCACAGTACTCTCAACCAGACAACACAAAACAGAGATGGTAAAGTAAAACTACAAATTATCATTAATACGTGAAAAGAAACATGAAAAATCATGACTACTGGAAGACCAAAATGATGATTACAGCAAAAACAAAGTGTCCGTTCCCCAGATTATAGGAATCTCAACTCTCATTGTGCACATACACATGTAGGCACTCAGCCACACCACCGAGCTTTACATGAAATACTGAATTAAAACCCACATTTCAGAAGCCTCTGACTCACTTCGTAGGTGATCAGTAAGGCCCTTGGGCATTCACGGAGGCTGCAAATCTATAGAAATGTTTCCCATTTGCCTGTCAGAACTGAAGAGAAAGCTCGTGTATTTTTAAAAATAATCTGTTCCTGGCTCCCACTGGTCTACTGGAAAGAAATCTACTCGCCCGTCCTTCGAGAGAGGCCAACTAATTCTGATGAAATACAGAAGTTAGAAGTACTCTGAAAAACAAAACCAAAAAATACAAATAAATGATATATTCAAGTGTTGCCCCCTTTTCCGAGAACGTTCATCACTGATTTTTTTTTTTTTTTCAGGTGCATGACACGTGAGAAAATACTTGGCACTCGAAAAGAGCAGAGGGAACAGTTCCGATTTACTCACGATTCTATTTCACAATAATCTGCCATCGCACCCTGTGGACCTTCTAACGTGACCTGAGCGTTGTTCTAAATCACAGACCTCACTGTTATACTATTACAATGTATGCACGTATTTGTCAAAACTCAGGGAATATAAACTTAAGATGTGTGCATTCACTACACGTAAATTAACTCAAAAAAAGTATCAGCAAAAATTAAGCTCCAGTTAACAATGTGTATTGAGGGAAAAGTGGTGTCTACATTTTCAAATGTCTACATTTTCAAAAAAATAATATGGGTTAATAGACGGGTGAACGAAGATATTTGATAAATACAGTAAAATGCTGAGGTAGAATATAGGTGGTGACTATACAGGTGCTCACTAGAAAATTCCTTAAACTTTATGTTTGAAAACTTTCACAATATTCAGAAGAAAAACATGCACGTTTCCAATTTCACTGAAAACAGTTAATATAATATTGCATCGCCATTATAAATGATTACTAAAACTTTTTTTTTTTTTTTTTTTGCGGTACGCGGGCCTCTCACCGCTGTGGCCTCTCCCGTTGCGGAGCACAGGCTCCGGACGCGCAGGCTCAGCGGCCATGGTTCACGGGCCCAGCCGCTCCGCGGCATGTGGGATCTTTCCGGACCGGGGCACGAACCCGTGTCCCCTGCATTGGCAGGCGGACTCTCAACCACTGCGCCACCAGGGAAGCCCTACTAAAACTTTTTAATGACATGAGAAATTTCCCACAAAATGCCAACCTTTGAAACGCAGGATGAAAAACAAATTTAATATAATCTCATCAAGATTAAATATTTTTGTCTTTGAAATGTTTAGAAGCAAATATTACACGAAAACGCTAACAGGTCTTATCAATGGGCAGTAGAATTATGAATGACTTCATGTTTTTCTTCATAGATTTAAAAAATTTCTCTGAAAGAGCCAAAATTCATATGCTAGTTTTTTGGATCAGAAAAGATGTTATATTTTGGAAACAACAGAATTGACTCGTGATGCAAGCACCCGGCTACACCGAATGCTGCAGTGCACAGATCTGATGGACCGAGAGCCCTGAAGCCAGGTAGAAATGAACAGGAAATGAAACTGGAGGATTAGTCCCCCGGGGAAGGATTAGCACTGTGCTGCTGGGGATTATCAAATGCATCTTTGCACAAAGGACAAGGAAGGGCCTAATGGACATTTGGGGACGGCAGATGGCTCAGATTCTAATTGCCCTCCCGGGCTGATGGCTTCCTCTCCAAGAGGCTCCCCCGTAGACCGAGGCCAACGTGCTGACCCGCGTCTGCCCGGGAGCCCTGTTGTCTGGAGCCACCACTCAGCTCCGTGAATCACCCACCAAAAGGCTCTGAAATCTCCAAGTGTCCCTCCTAGGGCTCTGCACAAAGCCACTCCCGCCCCTTGGGTCTTCAGCGATTCTCATCTCCAAGCTGTGGCTACTTGGATTCCCAACTCTGACACCAAGCACACGCTCCACGCGATTTAAGGGCAGTGGGGATGCCTGCACCGTGATTTCACGAGGGAGCAAAGGCTCTCCGTATTCTCCATGAGCCTCCAGCACCTTCGGGGAACCACAGATGATTCAATTAGCCCAGACCAGGCCCTGACCTGCGGGAAGAGGGCAGGATGCTGCTTGCTATTGCAGTGTGAGAATAGCCCTGGACACCTGAGGGCTGCTGGGGCCATGGACGGGCCGCCAGCCCAGCCTGCTGAGCTGGGCCAGCAGTGAGCACTGGGGGGAGAAAAGTGCTCCCAGGGGGACGTAACCCTGGGCTCAGGACAGGCCGGAGAAGCAGAGGGAGGGCGGCCCTGCTCCCCCTGCCCAGCGGGACCCAGCCTTGTCCCTGGACGGCCCCAGGCAAGGCTAGAGCTATGGGGCTAGGAGCAGGCCTCCTGTGGAAGAATAAAAACAGCCCTGGTTCAGGTGATTAAAAGCAAAGAAGCCAGGTTTACTGTCTAGGTGGTGCTGTCTTTTGTGAACACACAGGCTATGAAGCCGGCCGCCCCAAACCACACATATTTCTGCCAGCAGATGACAGCACAGAACTTCCCAGACGGTGTTTACAAGCCCGATTGGCTGCCAGACCAGGTGTTTCCACTGCAGCCCCTCAACCGCCAGAGCAGGGTGGCCAAGGTTAGAGCCGCCATCACCTGCAAGTCCCCCCTCGGCCCGCCAGGCCCCAGGCTCTGACTCGGCGACCACGTCAGAGAGCCCCAGGAGCTGTCCTGCAACCCAGCGGCACTCCCTGCGGGGAGCTCTCCTCTCCTGCAAAGAGCCCCGACAGCTCGTGTCTTGCCGAGGATGGAACACCGTGGACGAGACTCTCTGGGAATGATGGAGGTGGCCTGTGAGGTATCACTCCACGGCGTGGCACTGGGGACACGCAGGGCTGCAGGCCTGATGCCATCTCGTGTGTGGCAACTGCTTTGTACTGTTGCAACCACTGCAGTCTAGCTGCTTGTCTTCTAAATGACACCAAACCTATAACCCGCTTCTCCCATGAAAAGCCACTCGGAGAAAATCCAGATGTTGTTAGATGTTGACACGCAAGCCATCAAAACAGAGATGACCTCATCTAGGTATAAAGGGCAAGACTGTTCTTTATTCGTGAAGCACCTTACGACAATGGCTCCTCCCTGGCTGCCTGTAGACCCATTTGTGCAATCAAGCCTGGTTCTAATGGTTTCTGAATTGACAGAGGAAAGGGCTTGATCAGGAAGTACCATCTGCCTGAGAGCTTGGTCCTGCCTCCTCCCTGGACGCAGCTCCCGTGGCCGTTCCTGCTGGGACAGGCTGCTCACCCCTGACAAGCCTGCGTGCCTGCCCTGCGCCATCGCCTGCCCAGAGATGAGGGCAGATGTGCCAGGTCCTTCCAACCTCTAGATCCTCTGATTCTGCCGTTCAGCAAAACCACTCCCACCCAAAGCAGACTGGGCTGGGGGAGGGTGACACGGGCCTGGAACCGCACAGGTGTTGGCACCGCACCAGGATGGAGAGCGGGGCTCGTGGTCCCCCAGGACCAGGAGAAAACCGAGGCTTGAAAGGTTGCCGAATGCGCCCGGGATATCGGGAGGTTGGGGGGGGGGCGGAGGGGGGAGTCCCAGCTCCGCCTGGGGTGCTTGGCTGGACTCGACCACCACAGCTGCCTCTGGAGGGCAGGAACGAGGCCACGGAGAGCTCGGAGTTGAGGGTCTCTGCTCTGCCCACGCAGTTTACATAAAAAGGAAATTCTGATACGCGGATGAACCTTGAAAACATTACACCAGGTGAAATAAGCCAGACAAAAAGAGAGCAAACATTGTACGAGTCCACGTATATGAGATACCTAGATTAGGCAAATTCATAGAGATGGAAAGTGGAATAGAGGCTCCCAGGGGCTGGGTGGGAGGATGAAGGGGCAGGGGAGTGGGCCGCTATCATTGAATGGGTACAAAGCTGCTGCTGGGATGATGAACGAGTTCTGAAAATAGTGGTGATGGTTGCACCACACTGTGAACGCATTTAATGCCACTGAACTATACACTTAAAGAGGATTAAAATTGTAAACGCGATGTTACGTATATTTGACCACGATAAAAAAACTAATTATGTCCAAAATTAAGAGCCATGACAAAGCACTCCAAACAAAACTCTATGGATTGCTACAGCTTCCATTTTGGGTGTCCCTGTAAGGTCCCTTGATTGATTTCACATTCCATGTGTACAGTACTATACATTCTTTTTCTCCTTTTATGGCCAAGAAGCTAAGATTAGCCAGTACTGTTTTTAATCTTTAAAATATACATTCAGATGGACTCAAACTGTTTATAAATGTTTTGAAGGCAGCTTTTAAACTGTGACCTAAGCCTTAGCAAGCTTTTTCTCCAAGGGACTTATTTTTTTTTTTAAACAATGGCACACATTAAAAAATGTTTACTTTATTATATCTTGAAGGGTAGTTTCTCCTCTACTGATGTTTCAAGTCACTATATTTTAATCAACTATTACTATTACACGCATGGTTTCTTCATAAGAAGTCAATACCTTCTCTCATTGATCGGAATTTATTTGCAGAAAAAAAAAAAATCTAAAATTTACCGGAGAATACTAGTGGTAGAAATTTTACTTGTTTTCACAAGAGTTCAAAATCCTAATACGCAGCAAAGCAGGAGGAGGACCTCCTACAGTATTTATATTTGCTTCTTATACATACACACACATACACGTATTTTGCTTCTTATGGAAATAGAGGAAGAAAAAAATGAAAGGGGTTACGGAAGTTGGAAAGAAGAAAGTGAAGTGAATCCAAGCATTATGTTCTAGCTCCAGACAGAGCTCTGGCTGATGTGGACCTTGGCCTCAGGGTCAACCGACACGTCGAGATAATGACCCAGCTTTCTAATGGGGGAGTCAGGCAAACCTGATGAGGTGACAATACACCCACTGGAGGGTCGTCATCAATGTACTGTGTATCTGATGACGTGTTCCGTAAGAGCCAACGCGATCCGCCATCTGTCCTCACGGCATCCCCACCGGGGGGTGTTACTTCTCATCTCAGATGTGAGGGAAGCTCGGAGAGCCTACTTTGCAGGATCCGCACCATACCACTCCCAGCCTGACTCTGCACAGAAGAGAGGCTGCCTGGGTCCTCGCCGCTGCCCGCTGCTCTCCCACTCCAGGTGGCCTGGGAAACCGGCCCCCAACCCAGCAGAGGACGCAACAGGGAACAGTGCTCTGCCCTTCATGTTTTGGGGGCACAGAGGGGCCAGAAGCACAGACTAGAGTCGTTTCACGTTCGCCTCTCATACAAATGGGAGAAAGGACTCCATTCTGCAGCATGCCCAGTGAGCAGACCAGAGCCCCCTGCGAGGCGGCCCCTGGAAAACCCTGGGTCCCACCCCATGCACCGCCCTCTGTCGTGACCCCTCCCAAGCTCCCCCACTGTCTCCTCTCCCCACTTCCAGTTTGGGGACCCTGAAGACCTGGTCTAGTGTTTTCTGGGTTACTGGTGGGCACAGAAATATAATATATTATAATAATATATTATAATAACAGCTGGTCATGTATGGATGTGACACCCTAGAAATTTATGCCAGTTACACGCTTCTCCACAAATCCTGGGTTGGAGAGGACCACCGCCTTCTAATTAGGGTCTCATGACGGCTGGCATTCTGCTCTGTGAACCTCCTTTCTTCCCAGGAGATTGTTTCCACACCGTGACAAATGAAAGCCTCTCCATCTGTCCCATCAGAGGCGTCTCAGGGGGTCCTTTGGGGGAAACAGTCCCATGACAAAGTAAGGACAGGAGAAGGTTCAGCAGCTCTGTCGGAATTCCTCCTGAACCCGGCAGCGGGAGACCAGCCGGGCCTGAGGATGGACGAAAGCCCTGAGCTCGGGAAGAATCCTGAGGACCCATCACGATTTCCTCCTGCCTGCCTTCACTTCCAGACCATAAGCCACACGGATAGATGCGCTTCACAGACAGGCCTGCTCGGCAGCCTGGCAGGCTTTACACTGAATTTCAAGGCACTCAGTGGAAAACAGTATGGACGTTCCTCAAAAAACTGAAGAGAGAGTTGCCATATGATCTAGCAATCCCACTCCTGGGCATATATCCTGACAAAACTATAATTTGAAAAGATACATGCACCCCTGTGTTCACAAGCACTATTCACAATAGCCAAGCCATGGAAACAACCTAAGTGTCCATCGACAGATGAATGGATGAAGAAGATGTGGTACATACATATAATGGAATATGACTCAGCCATAAAAACGAATGAAATGATGCCAGTTGCAGCAATGTAGATGGACCTAGAGATGATGATACTAAGTATAAGAGAAAGACAAACACCATATGATATCACTTCTATGTGGAATCTAAAATACGACGCAACTGAACTTATCTACAAAACAGATTCGCATAGACAACAAACTGGTGGTTGCCGAGGGGGAGGGGGTGGGGGAGGGAAGGATTGGGAGTTTGGGATTAACGGATGCAAACTATTACATATAGGATGGATAAACAACCAGGTCCTACTATGTAGCACCGGGAGCTATATTCCATTACCCTGGGGTAAACCAAAATGGAAACGAATATGAAAAAGAATATACGTATAACTGAGTCACTTTGCTGTACAGCAGAAATTAACACAACACTGTAAATCAACTATACTTCAATTAAAAAAATTTTTTTTCAGTTAAAAAAAACACTGCATCATTTGTGTGTGGCATCTGCTACTGAAGTCTTCCCACTCAAGGGACTTTTCCTCGCAAAGTCATCCCAAGTGCAGGATAAAACAGTAACCACACCTCGCAATACATTCCCCATCCCTCTGGGTCCTCTCCTTCTGCTCCTCTACTATTACTATCCTGGACTGAGGTTCCGGAGGAAGTATTTCACCATATTTTACGGTCTGCAGTAAGGGGAGAAAGGAGGAGGACTCTTTGAGAGAAATCTACCATGTTGCTATATTCAGCTCCCCCTCATCTCTATTTTGAAAGCCCTGCATTGGCTTGCCAGGGTATCAAGGACAATTTGCAATAATAGGGGTTTTTTGCTTTTTCTTTTTTTGCGGTACGCGGGCCTGTCACTGTTGTGGCCTCTCCCGTTGCAGAGCACAGGCTCCAGACGCACAGTCTCAGCGGCCATGGCTCACAGGCCCAGCCGCTCCGCGGCATGTGGGATCTTCGCGGACCGGGGCACGAACACGCGTCCCCTGCATCGGCAGGCGGACTCCCAACCACTGCGCCACCAGGGAAGCCCACAATAATAGAGTTTTGTTTCCTTGTGCCACTATATGATCGTCTATCTATTGTTTGATCGCAAACACTTGATAACAAGAATTCACAATTCATTGAGGCACTGGGGTTCCTGAGAGAAAAAGTGCCTCGGTATGTAATTAGCACAAATGGTTTTCAGGAAAATGTCAACAGCACAAAGTCACCCAATCGTAGTTCATGCAAGATCAGACTTTTATCGATGTATCAAGTCCTACGAGGCTAACTAGTACCCTAAGGCAGAAATGCCAAGCTCATCACAGATGAGATTAATCAGCCTGAGAAAAGTATCTACTGTCTTTGACCCTAAATCCTAAGGATTAAGGAAAACCCAGGTGATGGCTCCACCGTGATCTATAGAAGAACATGAAATTATTTCCACCTGGGAAATGTGAAGTGAGCCACAGATAACTAGGAAAAGCTTTCCGTGATGTCAGGCATAACTCCAGAGGGAAGGATTAGCAGATGCGGTGCTACCATCTAGTTTGAGTCATTTTTGCAAACACTTATCTTTCTTGGATAAAAAGCTGACGAACCAATCTTTAAAAACCTTGTTTAGCCAAATCTATAGCTGTAAAACCAGTTACAGGGGCTTCCCTGGTGGCGCAGTGGTTGAGAGTCCGCCTGCCGATGCAGCGGACGTGGGTTCGTGCCCCGGTCCGGGAAGATCCCACGTGCCGAGGAGCAGCTGGGCCCGTGAGCCATGGCCGCTGAGCCTGCGCGTCTGGAGCCTGTGCTCCGCAGCTGGAGAGGCCACAGCAGTGAGAGGCCCACGTACCGGAAAAAGAAAAAAAAAAAAAAAGTTACAGGAAGAATGTCTATATCAAAAGAACATGGACATTTTACTGATACCAACAACACTGAAGACAACGACAGTATCTAATACAGTAAAAACATATTGCTCTTAAAGAACTATGGACACTTTACCAGAGCACCTTCATTAGAAGATAATATTTCACTGTGATACCGTGATGTCTAATAAGGAATATGTATTTGGTCTTCACTGATATTTGCTCTTTCTGGCACGAAGCTCCAAAAACCCTTGGAATTTCCTAAGCGATGAGAGCAATAAAGGTGTCTTGATAATCCTAATAAATGCCTATCAAGCACCCTGAGCTTATGTTCATGAGGTGACTTCTGGACCTAAGGGTGGGGGCTGGTTGCCAGAGGAGCCAATCATAGGCCATGGGAACTTTCAGTCCCAGTCCTCTGACCTCTGGGGAGGGGACAGAGGCTGCAGATCGAATCAACTGCCCACGTCAATGACTTAATCACAGTCGTGCCTAGGTAACGAAACCTCCATAAACCCCCAAAAGGATGGGGTTCAGAGAGTTTCCGGGTTGGGGAACGTGTGGAGATTCAGGGAGAGTGGGGCCTGGACAGAGCACGGAGGCTGTGATTCCCTTCCTCGTGCCTCGCCCTGTGCGCCTCTTCCCTGGCTGTTCCTGAGTTACACCCTTTTCTAATCAACTGGTATTGTAGGGAGTAGAATGTTCCTGAGTTCAGTGAGCCACTCGAGCAAATTAATCAAACTGAAAGAAGGGGGTCGTGGGAAACTCCATCTATAGCTGGTCCATCAGAAGCACAGGTAACCACCTGGACTTGTGGCTGGCATCTGAAGGTGTGGCTGAGCCCTTAACCTGTGAAACCAGACGTCACCTCCAGGTAGACAGAACTGAGTTAATTCCTTGGTGGTGCGGTTGGGGGGATCACACGTTGGAACTGGTGTCAGAATCAGATCCTCACAAACCATCTCAGAACCACAAATGACCTCCTTTTTCTGTACGTGCATCTCCGAATATACCTTTGTGTTCGCCACAGATGTGCTTCTGCACCGGGACGTGGGTTAGAAGGTGGAGCCTTAAGCCTTCCTGTTCTGGAGCCACTACGACCTCCCAGACCCTCCTCATCACTTCTGACTGACCCCCCAATAGCGGTAACACTTGAACTCCACCTGGACACAGGTCTCCATGCCCCCTGCCTCCTTTAAGGGGTTTATAGGATACAGGTCAACCTGTCGTCCTGTCTGGAACCCCATTACCAGCCTCGTGGGCTCTGCCACGGGCTCTCTGGCTGACTGTGCCCGGGGCCAGAGCTGCCCCCTCACTGGTCATTAGGACATCAGTGGAGCCTTTGCCTGGCTCCAGCTGACCGGCTGGTATCAATTGATTAGCTGGGGGACCGGATGAGCACGAGCAGGTAGAATCCAGCCAACATCAGGGAGAAGAGCTCCAGGAGGAGACCTCGCCCGCCGGATGCGTCTCTTGGCATTCACGGCAGCGCCTTTGGGGCTTCGGAGCATTTTTTAAGCACTCTGCGGTTTGTGACCGTGATCTAGGTGCTTAAAGCTGACAACACCTGAATTCCAGGTAAAGAGCCCCTCTCTCCTCTTTCACACTCTATCTTCTCCCTCTCCCTCCCTTGTAAAGTCTGTAAATTTTTTATATCCAAAAAGTTTGCCTTCCTCCTTCAATAGTCCTGAAACTCAGAGTGAGAAGTTGAATCTCTTGCCTTTGCTACACTCAATTCTTCATGGCTGGTGAGGGCTGAAATCCCACACTGTTTTGTAATGGAAAGGAGACGAGGGCTGAAATCCCACACTGTTTTGTAATGGAAAGAGACGAGGGCCCGAGTCCCCAAACTGCCTCGCTCCCTCTGGAAAGGCCCGGCTCCCTACAAAAGAGACCACAGCCTCGTGTGCTAAAGCTCAGGCACCCTGCTCCCAGGACAGAGCCTACGGCCCTCACTCCACGCCTGCTGGTTCTAACACTGAATACAAGCCCAGCACAACAGATGAGGGTAATCACACTTGTGTGCTGTAACTTGCTGTACGAACCCCCATCCAGCCTGCCCCACACACGGGACTATGTTCTCTCAGAGGGGGCTTGGACACTAAAAATAGTCCTGACCCTTCACAAAATAGGGCAGGTTGCCTTGAGGGCCCTGGAGAGATGTCCTGGAATCCTAAGAAGCTGCAGTGGCTTCCGGGGGATTTTCTGGGACAGAGTTGGTCCCAGGGGAGGCAAGGACACGGCTGCGTGATGCCTTTGGAGTGTCCCTGGCAGAAAGGAAGCCTGCCGGGACATCGCGCCCTCATAAGGAACGGCGCCCGTGCAGGCTGAGAGCATTGAGGACATACCAGTATTTTGTACTGATATGGTAGTTTTCATCTCAAATAAATCCTGGTTTACAAAACAACAATAACAGTCCCAAGTCCCAAAAAGCACTTGGGACCTTGGCATCAGAAATCTTGAGTCCCGGACCTTGTCCTGTCGCTAGTTGTATGACCTCAGGCAAGACCCTGGGCCACGCCGTCCCGCGGGTGGACGCCCCCCAGAGTGGAGGTGGGGAGCGAGCACGTGGCACGGATGTGCTCGGCATGACTCAAAGGTGCTACGTCGTTATGCAGCGTGTCTACGTCACAGGTTCCCAGAGACTCTAAAGTAATGATTTCAGTGATTTCAGCTTCATTGTCGGCCGACCCCCTCCTGGTCAAGCCAGCTGCTCCCAGCCAGGGGGCTCTGACCCTGTCGTGTGAAAAGGACCAAAGAGCCAGTGTGGCCTTGGGGACATTTTCTGATGTGTGAGTTCCACCCGCGAGCAATTTCCTCCCACCAGAAAGCCTGAGGAACTAAACCCCTTTCCCACGGATGCCCCTATGCTTCATGCCTGGGAGACAGAGACAGAGAACAAGAGAGCACACAAGACACAGAGAGGGGAGTCGGGTGGCACTATCAGGTAGCAGGTATGTTGCAGAACTGCACGCAGCTGCACCATAGCTGTTAGGAACCACGGTGCCTATGGCTACGGGAGTGCAGACCGATTAAAAAATATGGAACCGGGACTTCCCTGGTGGCGCAGTGGTTAAGAATCCGCCTGCCAGTGCAGGCGACATGCGTTCAAGCCCTGGTCCAGGAAGATCCCACAGGCCACGGAGCAACTAAGCCCGCGAGCCACAACTACTGAGCCCATGTGCCTCAACTACTGAAGGCTGTGCACCACAACAAGAGAAGCCACCGCAGTGAGAAGCCCACACACCACAACAAAGAGGAACCCCGGCTCGCTGCACCTAGAGAAAGCCCGCGCGCAGCAACGAAGACCCAATGCAGCCAAAAATAAATAAATAAAATAAAAATAAATAAAAAGTATGTAACCACTCTTGATGGAAAGTGTACAAAATAATGTGGTTCACTTTTCTCTGGCATCATTGGTATTGCATTATCAAGCACTGGATAGATTTATTTTGGCGGCTTCACGGAAGCCTGTCTCATCACCCTAATATGTCATAAGAACAAGGGCTAGGACTGCATCACCTGCTTCCTCCATACGCCCAATGGCACCTGGTAGAATGCTGTGCACACAGCGGTTATTTTATACGTGATTGTTTAAAAATAAAGGTGAGAGTAAGAGACGGAGGGGAGAACATTTTTCAAGCAGTTGTTTATAACACAGTCTGTAGGAAAAACAAGAGGATTTTCAAATAGTTTGAAATAAGACTATATATTTTAAATTTGAAATATATAGCCAAATTACATGCTGTGAAATGGTCCTTTATTAAACAGACACAAATTTTTAACACTCTTTCCAGATTTTCACCTATAACATCATTATATTTATATTTTTATATCATTAGGAGGTGGTATCTGTGGGCCTCTCACATACCTACACATTTTGTTGGGTGTGCCATGGATGCAAGGCTCGGGCCCAGTCTATACCTGGACCATTTTTCAGCACTGTGTTTGCAGGGAGCAACCTTGAGCGATTCGGTAACATCTCCCTCTGCAACAGAGAGCAGGCTTGCCTACCATGTGCTATGAAATAGTGGGTCGCTGCAGCTCAGTTCCTCAGCAGGGACACAAGCCCACTGTGACCGCAGCATCCATCTGCGCCCATTGGGTCCTGCTCTGTAGACTTGGGGACCTGACTGATGATACTGCCTGCTATGCCCCGAGTAATAAAGTCCTCTGTTTCTGACCCCAGAGTCTCACGTCAGCATCCCTGGAACTCTAACAGGCTAGCTTGTTGGCTTGTATCAATAAATCCCATGTCTGTCAATATCTTTATTACAAATAACGATTGCGTGTTGCCTACGGACTTTATATTTGAATGAAAGGGAAACCACTAGATTCAAAGGTCATGCCTACAAGAGAATTTAGCATCTGATCCTTTAAAAAGGGATTTGAACTGGTGGTGAAAACCACCTTGCCCACCCTGGGCTCCTCCACGTGCAGCTCCGAGCGTGCACGAGGTCGCCCGTCGGTGATGCCATCAGCCCAGCCAGGGGACCCTACTGACTAACTGGGGGTTTGGCCTCACCACTTCTCCTCTCATCCCCCTCTGAGGGCCCCCTGGCTCTGCTACGCCAACCGGTTTCCTGGCCTAGGGACCAAGAGAGTAAGAGTTCAAGTGCAGCCAGCCTCTGCCTTGGCTCAGTTCCACCCTGGCTCCCTGCAGAAACAGATCAGAACGGGCACGGTAGGTATGGCAGTGGTGCCCAAGTTCGCCCTCCGCAATCCCTGAGGCTTCTCACGGCCCAGTGCTTCTGCCTCCCCTGTGGTTTCTGGGCAAACCCTCCCCCGCTCATCCCTCCTGCAGGGCAGGGGCCCTGTGGTCCTGCAACAGCCTATGTGTCCGGCAAGAGGGCGCCTGCACCCCCAAAGCAGCTCCACCATCCTTGAGGAGTGCCTAGATCAATGATCAGCATTTCTAGAAATCACCTGCGACAATACTTTTCAATAACATTCTACTGGGTTTAAAAAGTGGGAAAGTAGGGCTTCCCTGGTGGCGCAGTGGTTGGGGGTCCACCTGCCGATGCAGGGGACGCGGGTTCGTTCCCCGGTCCGGGAGGATCCCACATGCCGCAGAGCGGCTGGGCCCGTGAGCCGTGGCCGCTGAGCCTGCGCGTCCGGAGCCTGTGCTCCGCAACGGGAGAGGCCACAGCAGTGAGAGGCCCGCGTACCGCAAAAAAAAAAAAAAAAAAAAGTGGGAAAGTAGCCAGTAAGCTTTTTAAACAGTTACCCCCAAAACCTTAGAAGCACTATGCATCTGGCCTAAAAACTACAGTGCACCTAAGACTAGACATATTTTCACTCTTTGTTTCATCTGCTCTTCTGTGTGGTTTTCTCTGAGACAAGGAGCCAGACCTGGCCTTTCTCAAACTTTCCTCCAAATAAACCTGGAAAAACAAGTCACAGTTGCTAGAGACAACTATAAAACTTAAGAAAATGTTTTTTCTATTGAAGTTATCAACTGTCAGCTCTCTTTCCTTTATTATGCAACGAGTATGTGGAAGCTTTAATGTTAAAAAAAAAAAAAAGTGTAACAGTCTGCAAAACTACTATCCAGTACTTGTAATACGCAGGTGATTCTTACACAGCGTAATGAAATTTACACGTCTTCCTCAAAATAACATTATTTAGCTGTTCTCACTTAAGACGTTAGACGATGTGTGATTTTCTTGTTCTATAAGCCAACCCTGACCTCAGCCTCTTTACCCCAAATCAGCCCTCTCCATTTGCCATCAAGATGTCCCAGATTCAAAGCACTGGAGTCCTCACAACCTCTTCTCTTCCGTTCCGTCTTATCAATTCATCAACAGACCCCCTTTCAAGATACCCCCACCATATGTATCAGTGCCCCTCATTTCCAGCATCACTACCCTAAGCTAGGTCCTCAACACCTTACGCCCAGGTTAATAAAACAACTTTCCAGAGACAGTACCATCAACTTCACCTGTCCCAGCGCCAAGCGTTTCTAATTTAATCTCACCTGCAGCATGACAACCAAAACCAAACTATTTTTTATTGTGATGTCCCCTCTCAAAAAGCAGTGGCTCCTCTTTGGGCAGCGGCGGACCTCACCTGCCCTTCCTGCAGACCCCCCTGTATCTCACCCCTCCACCTGCCCTTCCTGCACTGGATATGCGGGATTCAAAACAACGAGAAAAGTTTGCCGCGTGTCTCTTTGGCTGTTGAAGGGCAAGGAGCAAACCCCTCCCCAAGAACAAAAAGCGCTTGTTTTTAGTGTTGACGTACGGGCAATGAGTGTCAAAAACACCATCCCAGTGAGAAATTACAGCACAAAAATTTAAATGATCTTGTTCCAAAACACCACCACCTATTCTGGAAGGACTGGGATGGCCACCTTTTGAGCACAACCCAGAACGGTAGTAACGGGCATCCCCAGAAGCACAGCTAAAATATCACGTTACACTCCTGGGTGGTCATTGAAAGAGACGTGTTTAATGTCTCCTCACACAAAACTTAAAACAGAGAACCAAGCGCCTGGTGGAATGCTCTTCTGGAACCTGCTTTTGACAGAACACACACAAGCTATGTCCAAACATGTTAAAATTCCTTATAAACGTTCAAGTCAGAGCACAAGGTCGGTGGCAGCGTGAGCCTTACAAATCTCTTTTGAACAAATATTTTCTTCTCAATAGAATCCAGACACACACAACCCGAGTGCGGAGAGGGGTGCACGTGGAGCATGGAAAGGCACAGTCACCTGTCCACACGCACTTGCTCTGCTTTGGGTCCGGTGCCCAGAGCACCGCGCATCGCATCTTCCCCGCGTGGAGGCCTGGGAGGGACCCGCCCCCCCCCCCCCCCCCCCCCCCCCCCCCCCCCCCCGCTGCGTCCCTCCCCCAACCGGCCCCGCAGCTACTCCCCTGCCCTCTCCAGTAACTCTCTCCCGATGCTGGTCCAATAAATACATCAACACACAAACAGAAGGCAGCTCCGCAGGCCTCAACTCCAGCAAACCCGCAGATGCCTATCTTGTGACTCCCTAAAATAAACTTCTACTGGCAAGTCGCTAAACTGTAATGAAGAAAAGGCACTTTAATAAACCAAGAACTCCCTCAAGTCAGATGGATAATCTGATTGTAACCGCCATGCATTCAAAAAGCATTTCAATAATCTTGCTACGACTCCTCCCAAGCTGAGAAAAATTGTTCTCAAGCCTGTGGCAGAGCGGCATCCCTCCGGATGTATGCATTTGGGGTCCAGGTTTGCAACCCCAAGGAAGAGCTGGGCCATTCTCTATAGTTGCTCCCTGCCCTCCACCCGATAAGATAGAAATTTCCTTCCTCGCCCGGCCAGCCAGCCAGGCGACAGCTCCTGCAGTGCTGGGTACTGGGCACTGGGTGCCCAGCCCCCGGGTCTGGCCTCTGTCCAGGCTGGTCCGGCGGTGGCAGTCTCACACGGCCAACCGGCTGACAACATTAATATTCTCACAGATTAACAACAACGAATTCAAAATATAATTTTATGTTAGCCCAGACCTCCTCTTGGAGCAAAGCTTTATCTCACTTAAACGCCAGAACAAGCTTATGAGGTAGGGACAAGTCTGTTTTACACTTGCAGGTGCTGAAGTTCTAATAATTAAGCAATCTGCCTGAGACACACGGTTAGGAAGTGACAGGGGAACAGACCCTGGGCTCCCCAGCACTGTGCGCTGAGGCTGGTGCCACTACAGTGGGAGGTACTGTTCTCATGGGTTTTAGCAGGTGGCACAGCCTTTACGAGCTCAAACCCGTCACTTGCTGCACCTGCCTTGGTCCAGGCTGGTGTTTCCCGCTTAGACTGTTGCAACAGCTTCCAAACTGGCCTTTCTCCTCCGGCTTCACTCCCCTGCTGGTCGTCTCCCAAAGAGGCAATTCTAAGCCTGTCACTCACCTTTTAAAGCCCTCCTGGGGCGCTCCACTGCCTTCATCCAACAATCCGAGCCGGACACGCGTCTCATGTGGTCTGCCCTTGGCCAGCTCAACCCGGCCACACCACACCCTGTGCCCCCAGGGCGGTCACACTGCATGGCCTGAGGCCCCGCTCAGGCAATCTGACCCCTCCCTCTCATTCCAGCACGTCCCTCTCTGAAACGATTCCATCACTGCCAAGGCCAAGGCCGGAGGCTGGGCAACTGCAGCCAGTGTGCCGCAGAGCAGCTGTTATTTTCTAATGGCTTTTCGATGCCTTTATGAAATGAGTTTGGGGATACTGCACAGGGAAGAAAGCCTCAGAAATCAAAAACGCTGCTGGTGGATCAAAAACCCCATCTTTTACTGCTGCCAAACAAATAAGGTAAAGTGGCCAACTGTCTCCTGAGGTCACCCGAGGCGAGCCCTGGGTCTCCGTTTATAACAGGACTAAAAGTAGAGATGAGGCCCGACTCTACTAAAAGTAGAGATGAGGCCCGACACTGCGATGGTGGTGTCACGTGCTGGTGGTGCTACCAAAGGACACTTCTTTTGTCCTTGTGCACGAGAGTGCTTTGAAAGGACAGAACCCCTTAGGTCACCGACAGCCCCTGAAAAGTAGCGGTGACCACCTATGACCTCAGGCTATAAGATACAAGGATCTGGTGTCCGTCCCAGTTTACAAACCAAGTAGTTCCCTCACCAACATCTCACCCTCAGTCCACTGATTCCACCCCAAAACACAGAAGTGGCTGACCCTGAACTAACATAAAAGAAAGTCTGAAGAATCTGTTCTAATCCATCAATTTCCACAGTTCCAACAGAAATACATATGTTACACATATTTATATATCTTATATATGGCATATATCTCACACCCTAGCATCCGAAAATGTGAGTCAGTGATATTTTTCTGTAGCTCTGAATTTTCATTCATCCTGTTATTAAATAAGTTGCCATCAACTATTTTCGTTTTCTTTCTCTTGGTTATAAATATTTGGTTTCTTTAAGCTTGTCGAAATTTTTGTTTAGTATTTTCTCCAAGTGGGAGTTTACCTTTTGCTCATTATACGTATTGTACCAAAGTCATAAAACATTTCACTGTCGATAAAAAGCAGAAACCATGGGGAGTTTTAAGAGACTTAGGTAGAAGTGTTTATAGTTAAAAAAAAAAAATTATTTTTATCAACTTAGTGTGTTGGCGCCAACAGCTAATGTAGTGGCGATGCATGATGGCCCTGTATTCTCGGCGGGGGAGGGAGAGGAGCTCCACCTGTCTGCACGGGGATGCACATGCCAGGGGCCCTCACCCTCACCAGAGTGGGCTCAGCTGCTCAGCTTTAGTTTGCACCGATATTCATTCATTCAGCAAATAGTCATTTGAGTTTGACTATATGTTAAGTAGAACTCCACCATGATGGAGATAAAAACGCCTAAGACACTGCCTGCCTTCAAGGAGCTTAGAGTCCAGCAGAGATGTCCAGACGCACACCCAAATAAGAACAAAACAGGGCAGTGTGTGATGCGTGCTGGAGCTCCCGGGGGGGAGCACTCACTTCCAGAGGGTTCTTCAGGGATCTGGGAGCCTCAGCACCAGGGACTGGAGGGGAGAGGGCCCTGCAGGGGCAGCCGACCAGGGGGCTGCAGCCTGGAGGCAGGAGCAGGTGTATGGCACATGGCCTGGGCGGTCACCAGGGCTCCCGGGGATGGCGTGGAAGACAAAGGTGGAAGGGGCTTCCTGATGCCCAGCTAAGGAGTTTACTTCATCCACCGGAAAGCCAGTCCCCAGTGATGGCTAGGCCCGGGAGAGACTGTGCAGAACTGGTTGGAGGGCAGGGCCGAGTGGGGGTGGGGATGGGACCCCTGCAATAGAGGCCGGAACTGAAGGGGCAGGACCAGGAGACCCTGCGGTGGAGGAAGCTGACTGGGCCCGCGGAGCCCGCAGAGATGGCGGCCAAGGGAAGTTCTGAGGGTTTGGGAACTGAGGACTAGTGGACCCACCACGACATGGAAGTGAGGAAGGGGAGCTGGGGTGACGTCCAGCCAGCTGTCCTGACCCCCGTGGGAGGCCTCCCTCGGGGGACCCCAGCGTGGGGGACTTGGGGCGAGGCGGTGAGGACAGGGTCAGGCAGCCCTGCTCAGGCGACCCCTCCAGTTTAAGAGAAGTACAGTAAAATGAATTACCAAGAGAAGAAACGGAACACGCAAGCCCACTGACCCTGCGTGTAGATGTCACATTCCTACAAGAGTTTCCAGGGGCTTTCTCTCCATCTCTGGGCGTCCAGCGCTGTGGGGTGAACTGTGTCCCCCAGAAAGATCTGCTCAATGGGACTTCCCTGGTGGTGCAGTGGTTAAGACTCTGCGCCCCCAATGCAGGGGGCCCGGGTTCAATCCCTCGTCAGGGAACTAGATCCCACACGCCGCAACTAAGGAGTCTACCTTCCGCAGCTAAGACCCAGCGCAACCAAATAAGTAAATAAATAAATAGATCTGGTCAATCCTAACCCCCGTACCTGTGCATGGACCCTTAACTGGAAACGGGGTCTTTGCAGATGTCACTGAGGTAAGATGCGGTCACTGAGGTAAGATGCGATCACCTGGAGGAGAGTAGGTCCTAATCCAGTGTGACTGGTGTCCTCGTTAGAGGAGCAGAGTCAGAGAGACACAGAGAGAGAGAGGGAGGGAAAGAGAACAGCTTGTGGGGCGCAGACACATAGGGGAAGATGTCTTTGTGAGGACGGAGGCAGAGACGGCAGCTAGGCAGCTGGAGCCAGGGAGCCCGGGAGCAGCAGAAGGGCAGAGAGGCCTGGACAGGCCGCCCCCAGAGCCTGCAGAGACGGCGTGGCCCTGTGACACCTTGATTCTAGACTCCACAACTGGGAGAGAATAAACTTCTGGTTTTTAAGCCAACACCCAGTTTGTGGCACTTTGTGATGGCAGCCCAGGGGTCCCTGGTACCCGTGTGGATTTGCAGTACCTGGGGACCTGCCAGGGAAGGTCTAAGGCTGTGGACATAGTCACTCCAGAAAGCTGAGCATCCTCTCAGATTTCCACTGGGAAGAGCCAGGCCATTGCAGGACACTCGGGAAGAATGACTGCTGTGATTATCAGTGGGCCCTAGGCAACAGTTGTCATGGAGAGAAGCGAACCTGCAAGTTTAGCCAGATTCCCAAGCTAAACCTGCAACTGGCTCCCAGCATTCGGCTGCTGTCTGCTTTCTCTGAGAACAGAACACCCCCCTTTTTTGCATTTACAGTGAACTTGGCGTTTTAAGTCTCTTAAGGACAGAGTTTCCCCATGGGAAGCCCAGAGAGGTCAGTCCAATTAAAAAAAAAAAATCCCATTGTAGACACACCCAACCCTCAGGTATTTATTCATTACAACCAGATATCATGAGATAATTATGTTTAATCATCCCGCATCAATAGCCCACATCCATCACTCCAGGAGCTCTGGGCTCCGCCACAGTGAGGACTCAGCTCTCCAGGGGTGGGGGGATGGTGAGCAAGCGTAGCGGCGGGGAGGTGCCAGCAGGGTCTGCAGCTCCTAAAAGCACCTTGGGAGAGAGACTTCCTTACAAGAAGGAAAACCACCGACTGACCCTCAACCTTATTTTACTCCAAAGAGGACAAGGAATCACGTGGGGGAGCACCCACTTTAGCATCTGCAGGGTTTTGTGGATTGGAATTACATGGGATGCCCCCCATCATGCCCCTCACCCTGGCCCAGAATAACAACGCCGGTAACAGCAGTGACAGCCATGGCTGTATCCCCTAGGCAACCTAGACACACCTCCCAACTCCTCATGACCACCTGCCTAGGGAGGGAGGCAGGAACGACCCCGATTGAAAAAGAAAATGCTGGCCCCCTAGGAAACATCATCTCCAGGAGGGACGTGGGGGGACAGGTCAAAAAAACATCTGCCAGGTGGGAAAACCAGTGCCACCACCCCTTTGGCTACGCACAGCATGCTGCATCCTTACTTCTGCCTCATGCTACCTGTGATAAACTTGCCAATCAACCCTCTCTTCATTTCTTCAGAACACAGACATGTAAAAGTATATAATACAAGACAAGGTTCCAGGTCCAACCCTGAGAGGGCAGCCGGTTAGCTCTGAACAGAGCTGAAGACACGTGACTAACAGACCACTCTACTAATACACTCCAGCAGCCCGTCAACAGGTGAGATATTCCCCCTCGTGGCAGCGGTTCCCAGGCAAGAGCAGAGGTCAGAGTCCACTGGGTGTTTTTTCACAAACACACACACACACACACACACTTCAGGATTCACTTGTCAGAATAGGGGGAAAAGGGTGTACAGTTTGCAAAAGGTCCCTGATAATGGGCAGACTGCTCTAAGAAACAATTCAACGGGTCATCCACCAGGGGAAATGAGAAAAGCTCCACTCACACCCTACCTCACAGCTAAATCCTATTTGGGTGAAGAACCTAATTGTGAAAGTTGCCAAACCTATAAAAAAAATTATAGGAAAATATGTTCATGACCTAATTGTGAAAGTTGGCAAACCTATAAAAAATTATAGGAAAATATGTTCATGACCTGGGAGCATGTGCCATAAAGGAAAAGACTGATCAATTTAACCACATTAAAATTTAAACTTCTGTTCATCAAAAGATATACCCAAAAAAATGAGAACGATACATCACAAACCAGAAGATGACACTTTATAGCATTTGCAAGCTAAAACCATAAGGATATATCATTTCATTCAGCAGATGGCAAAAAGTCTGACCATACAAGAGTTGGCACAGATATGCATAATGAAATTTTCATAAATTGCTGGTTAGGTATAAGCTATTACAACCACTTTGATAAACCATTTGGCATTTCTTAGTAAAATGGAACATATGCAAAGGACTTAAATAGACATTTGTCCAAAGAAGAGACACAGATGGCCAATAGGCACATGAAAAGATGCTCAGCATCACCAGTCATTATGGAAACGCAGGTCAAAACCACCATGAGATACCTTTTAACACCCATTAGGACGGATGCTATGAAAAAATTAGAAAATAACAAGTGTTGGTGAGGATGTGGATAAACTGGAACTCCTTGTGCATAGCTGATGGAATGTAAAAGAGTTCAGCCATCGTGGAAAAGAACAGAGGGCCCTCAAAACATTAAAAATAGAATTACCATCTGATCCAGAAATTCCACTTCTGAGTATGTACCCCAGAAGAATTGAAAGTAGGACTTGAAGAGATATTTGTACACCCATGTTCATAGCAATATTGTTCACAAGAGCCAAGAGGTGAAAGCAACGCAAGTGTCTGACAGATTAATGGGTAAACAAAATGTGGTCAATACACACAATAGAATATTATTTAGCTTTAACAAGGAAGGAAATTCCGACATGCGTTATAACACGCGTGAACCTCAGGACATCATGCTAAGAAAAATAAGCCAGTCATAAAAGGACAAATATTGCATGATTCCACTTATATGAGGGACCTAGAGTAGCCAAATTCATAGAGACAGAAAGTAGAATGGTGGCTGCTAAGGGCTTGGAAGGAGGGAGAATAGGAAGTTCGTGTTTGATGGGTACAGAGTTTCAGTTTTATAAGATGAAAAAATGCTCTGGAGATGGATGTTGGCGATGGTAGCACAATAATGTGAATGAACTTCATGTCACTAAACTGTGCACCAAAAAACGGTCAAAATGGTAAACGTTACGTTATGTATATTTTGCCACAATTTTTAAACAATAAAAATAACAAATTGAACACGTACACATCCTATAGCCCAGCACACCTCCTCTTAGGAATATACATTGGAGAAGTTATGACACACAGGAACGGGGAGATGCCGAGGCATGTTTTTATGACATGTTTATATAATAACCAGAAACACAGTTTTATAATAACGAGAAGCAACCAAACAACCCAAAAGACAAGAGGAGAAATCCAGACAGTGCCCGTAACAAAGAGCAGTGACAATGAATAAACTACAGCTACCTGCATCAGCATGGATGAATATCAAAACTGTACCATCCAGTCACAGAAGACTATCTACAGTATGACTCCATTCCATTGCTTATTCAAAAATAAGCAAGACTAGGGTTTCTCTGGTGGCAGAGTGGTTGAGAGTCCACCTGCCGATGCAGGGGACGTGGGTTCGTGACCCGGTCCGGGAAGATCCCACATGCTGCTGAGCGGCTGGGCCCATGAGCCATGGCCGCTGAGCCTGCGCTCCGCAATGGGAGAGGCCACAACAGTGAGAGGCCCACGTACTGCAAAAAAAAAAAAAAAAAAAAAGAAAAAAAAAAAAACTAAACAATATACCTCAGGAAACATGAAAAACCTCAAATCAACAACCTAACCTTACACCTGAAGCAACTAGAGAAAGAACAACAAACCAAACCCAAAGTTAGTAGAAGGAAAGATATCATAAAGATCAGAGCAGAAATAAATGAAATAGAGACAAAGAAAATAGAAAAGATCAATGAAACTAAAAGCCAGTTCTTTGAAAAGAGAAACAAAATTGAAAAAACTTTAGCCAGACTCATCAAGAAAAAAAAGGGAGAGGGCTCAATTCAATAAAATTAGAAACGAACAAGGAGAAGTTATAACAGACACTACAGAAACACAAAGGATCATAAGAGACTACTGCAAGTAGCTATATGCCAATAAAATAGACAACCTAGGAGAAATGAAAAAATTCTTAGAAAGGTACAATCTCCCAACACTGAACCAGGAAGAAATACAAAATATGAACAGACCAATCACAAGTAATGAAACTGAAACTGTGATTAAAACACTCCCAACCAGAGTGAAGTAAGTCAGAAAGAGAAAAACAAATATTGTAATATTAACGCATATATGTGGAACCTAGAAAATGGTACAGATGAACCGGTTTTCAGAGCAGAAATTGAGACACAGATGTAGAGAATAAACGTATGAACGCCAAGGGGAAAGCGGTGGGGGGGTGGTGGTGGGACGAATTGGGAGATTGGGATTTACATATATACACTGATGTGTATAAAATGTATCAATAATAAATAAACATTTTTTTTAAAGTTGGCAAAAGCCTTCCCTTTTATTTTTAAAAATATCACTAATATCTAAGTTTATATGTAACTGCAAGTGGAACTATACAAAAATTTATGAAAAAGCTGGCATTTTTAAATTTGGAGTTACCTAGGTTAGAATATCAAATTTCCCAAAAGGGTAAAAAGAAAAAAAAACTCCCAACCAACAGAAGCCCAGAACCAGATGGCTTCACAGGCAAATTCTACCAAACATTTAGAGGAGAATTAACACCTATCCTTCTGAAACTATACCAAAAAATTGCAGAGGAAGGAACACTCGCAAACTCATTCTATGAGGCCACCATCATCACCCTGATACCAAAACCAGACAAAGATACAACAAAAAAAGAAAATTACAGGCCAATATCACTGATGAACATAGACGCAAAAATCCTCAACATAATACTAGCACATGGAATCCAGCAGCACATTAAAAGGATCATACACCACGATCAAGTGGGGTTTATCCCAGGGGTGCGTGGATTTTTCAATATCCGCAAATCAATCAGTGTGATACACCATGTTAACAAACTGAAGAATAAAAATCATATGATCAACCCAGTAGATGCAGAAAAGGCTTTTGAAAAAATTCAACACCCACTTATGATCAAAACTCTCCAGAAAGTGGGCATAGAGGGAACATACCTCAACATACATGACATACCCACAGCTAACATCATACTCAATGGTGAAAAGCTGAAAGCATTTCCTCTAAGATTAGAAACAAGACAAGGATGTCCACTCTCACCACTTTTATTAAACATACTTTTGGAAGTCCTAGCCATGGCAATCAAAGAAGAAAAAGAAATTAAAGGAATCCAAATTGGAAAAGAAGTAAAACGGTCACTGTTTGCAGATGACACTATACTATACGTAGACAATCCTAAAGATGCTACCAAAAAACTGCTACAGCTCATCAGAGAATTTGGTAAAGTTTCAGGGTACAAAATTAATACACAGCAATCTCTTGCATTCCTATACAGTAACAATGAAAGATCAGAAAGAGAAATTAAAGAAACACTCCCATTTACCACTGCATCAAAAAGAATAAAATATCTAGGAATAAACCTACCTAAGGAGGCAAAGGCCTGTACTCTGAAAATTATAAGACAGTGATGAAAGAAAGCAAAGATGACACAAACAGATGGAAAGATATACCATGTTCTTGGATTGGAAGAATCAATACTGTCAAAATGACTATACCACCCAAGGCACTCTACAGATTCAGTGCAATACCTATCAAATTACCAATGGCATTTTTCACAGAACTAGAACAAAAATTTTTTAAATTTGTATGGAGACACCAAAGACCCCAAGTAGCCAAAGCAATCTTTAAAAATGGAGCTGAAGGAATCAGGCTCCCCGACTTCAGACTATACTACAAAGCTACAGTCATCAAAACACTATGGTACTGCCACAAAAACAGAAATATAGATCAATGGAACAGTACAGAAAGCCCAAAAATAAACCCATACACCTATGGTCAATTAATCTATGACAAAGGAGGCAAGGCTAGACAATGGAGAAAAGACAGTCTCTTCAATAAATGGTGCTGGGAGAACTGGACAGCTGCATGTAAAGAATGTTCTAATTTCATTCTTTTAACACTATACACAAAAATAAACTCAAAATGGATTAAAGACCTAAATGTAAGACCTGATATTATAAAACTCTTAGAGGAAAACATAGAAAGAACACTCTGACATAAATTGCAGCAATATATTTTTTGATCTGTCTCCTAGAGTTATGGAAATAAAAACAAAAATAAACAGATGGGACCTAATTAAACTTAAAAGCAGGGGGCTTCCCTGGTGGCGCAGTGGTCGAGGGTCCGCCTGCCGATGCAGGGGAGACAGGTTCATGCCCCGGTCCGGGAAGATCCCACGTGCTGTGGAGAGGCTGGGCCCATGAGCCATGGTCGCTGAGCCCGTGCGTCTGGAGCCTGTGCTCCGCAACGGGAGAGGCCACAACAGTGAGAGGCCCACGTACCGCAAAAAACAAACAAAAAATTAAAAGCTTTTGCACAACAAAGAAAACCATGAACAAAACGAAAAGACAACACTCAGAATGGGAGAACATGCTTGCAAACGACGTGACTCACAAGGGATTAGTCTCCAAAATTTACGAACAGCTCATACAGCTCAACATCAAAAGAAAACCCAATCAAAAAAATGGGCAGAAGACCTAAACAGACATTTCTCCAAAGACATACAGATGGCCAAGAGGCACGTGAAAATGCCAACATCGCAACACGATGCTCAATATCGCTCATTATTAGAGAAATGCAAATCAAAACTACAATGAGATATCACCTCACACCAGTCAGAATAGCCATCAAAAAGTCTACAAACAGTAAATGCTGGAGAGGGTGTGGAGAAAAGGGAACACTCTTACACTGTTGGTAGGAATGTAAATTGATACAACCACTATGGAAAACAGTAGAGAGGTTCCTTAAAAAACTAAAAATAGGACTACAATATGATCCAGCAATCCCACTCCTGGGCATATATCTGGAGAAAACCGTAATTCAAAAAGATACATGCACCCCAGTGTTCATTGCACCACTATTTATTACAGTAACCAAGACATGGAAGCAACTTAAATCTCCATCAACAGAGGAATGGATAAAGAAGATGTGGTACATATATACAATGGAATACTACTCAGCCATAAGAATAAAATAATGCCATTTGCAGCAACATAGAAGGACCTAGAGATTTATCATACTAAGTAAGTCAAACAGAGAAAGACAAATATCATATGACATCGCTTATATGCAGAATCTTAAAAAAAGGATACAAATGAACTTAGTTACAAAACAGAAACAGACTCACAGAGTTAGAAAACAAACTTATGGTTACCAAAGGGGAAAGGTGGGGTGGAGGGATAAATTGGGAGTTTGGGATTGACATATACACACTGCTTTATTTCAAATAGATAACCAAGAAGGACCCACTGTATAGCACAGGGAACTCTGCTCAATATTCTGTAGTAACCTAAATGGGAAAAGAATTTGAAGAAGAATAGATACATGTGTATGTATAGCTGAATCACTGCTGTACACCTGAAACTAATACAACATTGTTAATCAACGATACTCCAATATAAAATAAAAATTAGAAGAAATAAACAATATACTTCTTTGGGATACAAACAGTTGGCAAACTATAAAGAAAAGGAAGGAAAAAAATAGAATTCAAGATAATGTTGACCTGAGGGTGACAGACTGTCTTAACATGGATGGTCAAACAAACTGGTAACATTGTACTGTCTAAGATGAGTATTCTTTTTACTTTCTTCTTTAAATTTTACATATATTATATGTAATATATATAATGCATATATACATATATGTATACATATTTTAAATACATTATTTTTCTGTATAATATAGTTTGTAATGTTTTTTAAAAATAGTGTTTGCAAAAGATAACGAGTTTAGTTTACGACTGAGACGCTCCAAATCTCAAACCCTCTCACATATTAGGAGGTGATTTTGTCCCTCTGATCCTTTGTGAGCAGCCCAGACCTCTCCAGAGCTCTTATCCCCTTGTGGATCATGGGATTAGTGGAGACCAAAGACCATGGCTGGACAACTTCTGTGGGTTGGCTGCCCTGTTCTGCGTCCTGCACAGACGTCAGAACAAGGGAACCTATGGGGCTGGGCGGCGGAATGAGGGACTCTTCCGATTTTCAGTGCAGCCCAGCCCAGAGCCTTACAAAGATTAAAAGGAACAGAAAACAGTATGTGAGGGCCCTGGTCTTTGACAAAGGGGCTGCTGTAGCTTTTCACAGAACCTGACAGATATTACACCAGGGTTCAAATGGGTCATACACATATCGGAGTTCATACATTCTTTTTTAAAGTATCCAAGCTTGTTAAAAAAAAAAAAAAAACAAAACAAAAAACAGAAGAAACAAAACAGACAGAAGGAATGTGCCAAAGACAATAAAAGAAATACAGGATTCAGTCCCAAGAAACAGCAGGAGGTAGGGAGAGGAATGGGGACCAGGTGAAGTTTTCATCTTAGAATTTCCACATAAATCTTCTGATGTGTTTGAACTGGGCAATTTATCAGTACAATAAAAAATCATGCTCTGAGGGGATGAGAAAAACATGGTGCCCCTTAGAGAAGGCAATCAGGAGTTACAAAAGTTGAAAAGGCTTGAAATACCAATGATACTGCAATCTTCCTTGAAAAAGGAACTTCTGGAAAATGTATTATTGCTCCATCACTGGAGGAAAATGTGAGCTGGCAGAATGGTATAACGGAAAAAGAACACCAGGCAGGAAACCGGCGATCTGTTAGGGAGCTACACCTACCCAGCATGCGGTATGTGGTAGGAAGGGTATGGATGGGCTGGGCCCTCTGACACCTGGGGGTGTGAGATTCTCAGCTCTGCCACGTACCGGCTCTGTGACACAGGGCAGGCTGACAGAGGGCAGGCTTGTCAGCCATGAGCCTCGGTTGTCTTATCATTAAATTGGGAACATAAAAATGCCCACTTCAAAGGGCAGTCATGAAGATTAGACAAGCATTGGAAGCATTTAATACCCAGTGGTGCATCATAAATGTTACGCCCCAGGCCTCAATTTCCCAACTATGCAGTTGCAGGAAGGAATAAATGAGCTCTAGCCTCACCAGCTCTAAACTTGTTTCCCTGCTGTGGTAGGCAGAACAATTCCCTCCTCCCCACAAGGCCCGCTTCCTTAATCCATGGAACCTGCGACTGCATGACACCATATGCCAAAGGGTAATTACAGCTGCTAATCGTCTGACCTTGAAATAGGGAGACTCTCCTGAGTTATCCCAGTGGCTCCCTGTCATCAGGGTCCTTGGAAATGGAAGCAGGAGAGAGAATCCTGCCACTGCTGGATCTGAAGATGGAGGAAGAGGGTTTGAGCCCAGAAATGAGGATGTGCCTGGGGGCTGGAAAGGGCAAGGAAACGGATCCTCTCCTAGAGCCTCCAGAAAGGAACACAGTCCTGAAAAACCTTCATTTTAGCCAGCGAGTGACTTACTTCTGCTGCAGCCCCCCCGGGGGGAGCCGGACAGGCAGCAACGGAAGCAGCTCGGAGCTGGGGCGAGGGAGCCTCCCCTGAAGAGCGTGGCCAGGCCCCGGGACACAGGACCCAGCTCCCAGCTCCTCCAGCCGGCCTGTTTCAAGAGCCATTTAACTCTCCATTAACCTGATGTGATGAGCACAGAGAAATGAACTCCCGGCAGCAACCGCATCGCAATTTACGGCACCCGCTAACCGATGTGCGAGTTTCTGCTTACTTCCCTCACGCCCTTCCTCACCGGTGGGTGCATCGGGCCCTCTCCTCTCGTCTCCTGCAGTTTTCTATTTAGCTGTTATTCCACTCACATTTCCCATCCCGCAGTCTTTTCTCGGTTGTGCAGTTTGCCGTCAGCACCCATATCATTTTTGCAGACCTGACCGAGGTTTCACAACAAAAATCCCAAGACCCTTCAACCTTCCACTCATCCCACTTCGAAATGTTCGCCAAAAGCAAGTATCCTCCCGCATGAGGCGTGCGGTGAGGAGACCACTCGGTTGCATCTGTCCCATGGGGGTGATGAAACAGTTCCCCTCACAGGGGCTGAAAGGTGCAAATAAACCCAAGCATGAAGCACTATCTCGAAATGGCCATTATCTTATTTGTTAAGGATTTCTCATAGTTGAGCAGGTTTCCGCTTCCCTGAACGCAGTAAGAGAGCTCTAAAGACTGGACTTCCGTTAATGGAAAAAACAAGCCAGATGGAGGTGAGTGAGTAAAAGAGCAACATACAACTATTTCTTTACTAACTAATTACTAGGACACATTCGCCTCCAAACTCGCTCAGCAGAACAGGCTCCGGGAGACGCTCAGTTGTTTTCCAAGGAGATGGTTGTTTTAATAACCCAGAGACAAGCTACGTCACTCCCCCCTCCTCTTTACAATCACAGCCGTCGGGGGCGACCCTCCGTCCAGCACATCCACGTGCACACAGCCCTCCCTGACCAGACTTCACCAAGATAAATAATGCTCTCGTCCATTCTTGAATTACTCTGACCTCTCTGACAGATGCTGGTGTGCATCTCTGGAACATGCGTCCTTAATAACAAGGGAAGAAACATCCCAGGCACAGACGCCACAGATACGCAGAGGGATTTCTACAGGAAGGCACGTTCATGCTCCTGGCAGGCAGCCCTCAGTCACTGCCTCTCCCCTACTGTGCACACACCCCAGTCCTGCCGGGGAACCTGCCTCCTGGCAGCACCCCTCTGCCACCCCTTAGCGTTGCCCCCACCCCTTAGCTCCCACATTTCAGGGATGTTTTCTCAGATGCGCATGACAAGCACTGAAACCCACCAGTTCCAGCCTTCTGTGGTGTCTTCCACGAGTTAACTGGACCCCCACTCCAACACAGCACCTGGTGCTGAGGTTTTCTTCTGTGATTTCTCGCTCCGTGGAGCCTGGTCTGTGGATACGCTGTAGCAGCTAGAGCCAGGCAGGGTAGAAGTTGGCCAAGAAGGAGTCGGTGAGCTTCCCTCCCAACTCTCAAAGCGCTGTGTGCTACTCATCCACGGACCAGGTCAGTCCAACCTGACTTGAAAAGGCAGCTCTTGGGCAGAACGTGTTCGGGGGCGGGGTGTTGCAGGGCAAGCTCACAAGAGGCAGCTCTAGTTTCCATTCCAAAAGCAAAAGAAACACCATGCCTTCATTCTCTGCAAATGGTCCGCTAGATTTCCCAAATCTCCCAAGGTAGTTTTCTAATTATGTGTGTTTACTGGCCAACTTGTCTCCAAATATTAGAGACTAGCTCCTCAAAAATCATGCTATCAACCCACGGGGCTTTGCATTAAGAGTACCTATAGTGCTGGGAATACTGGACAGCTCCATGTAAAAGAAAGAAAATAGAACACTCCCTAACACCATACACAAAATAAACTCAAGATGGATTAAAGACCTAAATGTAAGACTGGCTGCTACACAACTCCTAGAGGAAAACAGAACACTTTTTGACATAAATCACAGCAACATCTTTTTGGATCTGCCTCCGAGAATAGCAGAAATAAAAACAGAAATAAACAAATGGGACCTAATTAAGCTTAAAAGCTTTTGCACAGCAAAGGAAACCATAAAGAAAATGAAAAGACAACCTACAGAATGGGAGAAAATATTTGCAAATGATGCAACCAACAAGGGATTAATCTCCAAAATATAAAAACAGCTCATACAGCTCAATATCAAAAAAAAAAAACAACCCAATCAAAAAGCGGGCAGAAGACCTAAATAGACATTTCTCCAAAGAAGGCATAGAGATGGCCAAAAGGTACATGAAAAGATGCTCAACACTGCTACTTATTAGAGAAATGCAAATCAAAACTACAATGAGGTACCACCCCACACCGGTCAGAATGGCCATCATCAAAAAGTCTACAGATAATAAATGCCTGAGAGGGTGTGGAGAAAAGGGAACCCTCCTACACCGTTGGTGGGAATGCAAATTGGTGCAGCCACTATGGAGAACAGTATGAAGGTTCCTTAAAAAACTAAAATAGAGCTACCATATGATCCAGCAATCCCACTCCTGGGCATATATCCAGAGAAAACCGTAATTTGAAAAGACACATGCACCCCAATGTTCACTGCAGCACTATTTGCAATAGCCAGGACATGGAAGCAGCCTAAGTGTCCATCAACAGATGAATGGATAAAGAAGATGTGCTGTGTGTGTGTGTGTGTGTGTGTGTGTGTGTGTATAGATATATATATATACACACACACATACAATGGAATATTACTCAGTCATAAAAAAACTAAAATAATGCCATTTCCAGTAACATGGATGGACCTAGACATTATCATACTAAGTGAAGTAAGCCAGACAGAGACAAATATCATATGATATGGCTTATATGCGGAATCTAAAAAAAAGATACAAATGAACATATATACAAAACAGAAATAGACCCACACACACAGAAAACAAACTCATGGTTACCAAAGGGGAAAGGACTGGGAGGGATAAATTAGGAGTTTGGGATTAACCGATACACACTACTATATATAAAATAGATAACCAACAAGAACCTACTGTATAGCACAGGGAACTATATGCATTATTTTTAAATAACCTATCATGGGAAAGAATCTGAAAAAGAATATACATATATACACATACACATATGCGTATATATACATATATAACTGAATCATTTTGCTGTACACCTGAAACTAACACAACACTGTAAATCAACTATACTTCAATTAAAAAATAAATTAAAAAGAGCACCTATAAAAAATAACTTTGCAAGAGAAAACCAAAATCGCCTACTCGCTCACTCTGAGTTTCCTACTTTAAACTGGGGACAAAAATACATCTGTAAGACCCATAAACGCAAAGACTTATTAGTATATAGAGTAACTTAGCTAGAATGACAATATTGCACTCCAGCAAATGGTTAATGCATAAAATTATCGTTTAAAAACTGCACTAGTGGGGGCTTCCCTGGTGGCGCAGTGGTTTAGAGTCCGCCTGCCAATGCAGGGGACGCGGGTTCATGCCCCGGTCCGGGGGGATCCCACGTGCCGCAGAGCGGCTGGGCCCGTGAGCCATGGCCGCTGAGCCTGCGCGTCTGGAGCCTGTGCTCTGCAACGGGAGAGGCCGCGGCAATAAGAGGCCCGCGTGCCGCAAAACAAACAACAACAAAAAAAACCGCACTAGTAAACTCAGAGCAGAGGGTTCCTAAGCTTTTTAGTTGGATGGCGGTGGCGGCTCCAGTGAATAGCTACAGACAGAAAGTAAAGTCCTCCAGTATGGAAAGGGAGACAAGGCAAAACGTTTTTGGAGGGAAATGCTGTTGACTATGAAACTGACTAAAACTGTTATTTCATGAAGAGCATTCGAGGTGAAATAAGAAAACTGAAATATATTTATTCTTTTAGACCAATGCACTCCAGTAAGATTTACATGGTGGCTGCCTCAGAGAGCCTGTATTTCGGGGAAACAGATCTTCACTTCCAGGAGCTCCGACTGAGACCTTCTGCTACCAGTCTCTGTGTCATCAGCTATGCCTGCCAGACACTGCCGGGCAACTGGACCCAGACCTCAGCAAACATACCCTGAGCTAGACGGGCTGGGCCACCACAATCAATAAGAAATGAGAACACACTGCAAGTCCCAAGGTGGATAAATAAGAAGAAATCCACATATAGGACATTTGTTCTGAGTAAATCCTAAGAGTTCTCATCAGAAGAAAAAATATTTTTTTTGGTTTCTTTAATTTTGTATTTATATGAGGTGATGCGTGTTTACTAAACTTACTGTGATAATCATTTAATGATATATGAAACTTTGGGGGCAAATAAGTGGGGTAGGCTCGGCTATATGCCTCAATGAGGCACTGGTGTGGCTCCGAGGCTCCACCAGCTCATGATTTCTATGGAATCCAGCAACAGGGAAGACAGAATGGAGGAGATATGGGACTGACGGTGCTGGTCCCCTGACCTCCAAGAATGGGTGCTCCAGTCTGCTGGGAACAGGACTTCTAAAATGACAAATATGTCTGGAAGGCTGTGGTCCAAGGCCATTTTTGCTGACTATAAGCAGGGTCTATGGAACCAGAGGGAGCACACAGCTCTCCTGAAAATTGATGGTGTATATGCTCGAGATGAAACTGATTTCTATCTAGGCAAGAGATGTGCTTATATGTACAAAGCAAAGAACAACACAGTAACTACTCCTGGTGGAAAATCTAAAACCAGAGTAATCTGGGGAAAGATAACTCGCACCCATGGAAACAGTGGCATGGTTCATGCCAAATTTGGAAGCAACCTTCCTGCTAACGCCACTGGACACAGAATCCGTGTGATGCTGTACCCTTCAAGGATTTAAACTTATTGAAAAGTAGATAAAACTGTGGATTTGTTCTCTTGTAAAAAAAATAAATGATATAAGTCAAATCATTATGCTGTACACCTTAAACTTATACAATGCTGCATGTCAATTATATCTCATTAAAACTAAAATAAAAGTTACAAAAAAAAAAAAAAGAAATCCACATCAAGATGAATCACTGCATGTGAAACTGCAGTGGTAACAAGAAAAACTTAAAAGGAACCAGAGGGAAAGTCAGATTACCAGCAAAGAACAACAATTAGGCTGACAGCTGCTACAACAGCAACAGGTATCAAAAACTAATGGAATTGTATCTTTAGAAGTGCTGAGGGAAACAACTGTTAACCTAAAATTCTCTACCCAATTAAATTACCATTTGAGAGTATTTTTTAGATAGACAGGGGCCTCCGTGCAGAGATTATCTCCTACTTATGCTTACTGAAATAACCCTAAATGCATCCCAGCAAGAAGTAACAGAACCTGGAAGGAAAATGGTAACCAAAGTTGGTAAATTTAGATGTAAAAGGTGAATCAGCATAAGTACTTACAATTAAAATAAAATGGACCTTAAAATGGGGTAGCAGAGATTTGACACTAAATTATTTTCAGCAAGTCACAGTGTCAGAAGGAGTTTGTGTCCTTCAGGAGAATGGTAAATACACTTTTAAGTATGTTTGTTAAAATTTGCAAAGAACAGAGATATAAATTCTAAACCAACAGAGAGAGAAATAAAAAAAAACAAGCCCTGTATTTTTGATGGAATGCAGGAAGGTTAAAAAGAAGAAGAAAAAAAAAACATGGTGGCAGGAAAAGTAAATAACATAGCGGAACAAGTCCAACTCTAAGTGCAATCACAGTAACTCTAAATGGAACAAACTCACTCATTAAGATAAACATGGATTACCTCTCACACACACTCAGCCTTAAACTGCTTAAAACATGACACAGAAAAGTTGAAAACAAAAAAGTAAAAAAATTATACCAGCAAACAATACTGCAAAGAAAGCTGATGTAGCAATATTGGTACAATGTGATACTGAGAGCAGCATCAGACACACTGGAATCCAAGGCAAAAGCACTAACAGAGATAATGCATTTAATAATAGAAGAACCACCTACCAAGTTATGATAATCATGAATTTTTATGCACCCAATAATAAAGTAGCAAACACTCTCCCAAACCAAATTCACTTTATTCTGCTGAAATGGCCCCAAAAACAAGAGACAAGAAAGCCAACCCACTGGTCAGATGGGCCCACTGGTGGGACATATCATGGCCTTGAGTGAGTTTGACCATTATAAAAGAATCATTATTTTAATTACAGAAATGAGACTATTTGGGGGAGTTAAAAGTGAACAGAAGGCTATGTATTATTCAAGAGTGACCATAGAAACTATAGATCTAGATTTCATTTAAGAAGCAAGGAAGGACTAGACTCATAAGATAAATTAGAATTAGGCAATTGTGGGGAGAAATCAACTATTTTATGTTTTCCCTACTGAGTCCCATTTGTTTAATGTAAAAGTCATATTTTTATATACATTAAATTCAAGAGTGTCCTTTTATTCCCTTTTCAAAAATTAAGAAGAAAATTTTTGGCCTCGCCACGAGGCATGTGGGATCTTAGTTCCCCAGCCAGGGATCAAACCCGCGCCCCTTGTAGTGAAAGCATGCTGGACCACCAGGGAAGTCCCAAGAGTGTCCTTTTACTGACAATGTGTTCAGCTGAATGAAACAAAGTCCCAGCGCTCGGGTGGGTGGTTTCAAAGTCCCCATGAGAGGCTCAGAGGCTACCAGGAGAGGAGAGACTGACCACACAGCCACCCTGCCCCCTAATGCGGGTTCCTGTCCCGCTGTCACCTGGAGAACCAGAGTCACACACAAACAACACAATCCACAACAGCTAGAAGTGTGCACGCTGCAGATGAGCAAAAGAGGGAAAGGATAGAAGAGAAAAAAGACAACTAAAGGGGCAGAGAGGGGCAGAGCAAATTTGACGAGTGGCAGGTTCCAACGAACCTGAGAGAGATGAACTCCACTGTCATGAGCAGGCTGGAATCCCGCCTGTGATGTGCTTTAGGAAAACTATAATTAACGGCCAGGAAGCCCCATGGTCATGGCCCTTTACGACTGCCGTGGTCATAAACACACAACTCGAGGCTGGGCACCGACTCACGCCCGAGGGCAGTTACACGCTGCCGTCCGGCGTCTGGGCCTCTGCTTTGATGGAAAGAGGTCACTCCTAGGCCTCCTCTTCCCCAAACGCCCATCCTGCAAACTCTTATTTTACCCTTCGTCAATCTCACCAACCCACAGCTCCACTCCTAGGTGGGAACTATTTAGCTACAATTACAGAGATGCTCCAGACACAACATCCTCCCAGGGCAGTGACGGCAGCTGCTCTAGAAGCACCGGGAAGTTTTACAAAACACAGATGCCTGAGAAACAGAACAACACCAACCCCTCAGATGCCTGGGTCCCACCCCCAGATGTTCTGACGCAACTGGCCAGAGGGTAGCCTGGCATCTGGGTTTGTAACCTCCCCAGGGATTCTTCTATCAGGCAGCTGGGGCGAGTGTCACAGGGCTCAAGGGCTCGTCCTCGGCACGGGTTTACAAGACCCCTTTCACCTCCTAATAAAAGCCGAGGAGCAGGGAGCACACCTTATTCCCTGCTCTGAGCACTGCTGGTTTCTAATCCTCCTGCAAAGACCCAAACGTCTACCCTCCCACCTTCCCATTTCAAAGGGCACCTCTGAAGATGTCTGTCAAGAGGTTGAGAGCAAAGGCGAACGAGCAGTGTCTGCTTTCTGCACATCTTGTCACCAGCCTGCCTCTGGGGAAAATCTAATAATTAGCCGAGCTCAGACTTCACTGGGGAGGCTCAGGGTGTGTGTGTGTGTGTGTGTGTGTGTGTGTGTGTGTGTGTGTGTGTG